>NC_132891.1:10580948-10758448 GCF_030463535.1 Salminus brasiliensis
TGGGCTTTGTAGGCCATTACACCCACCACTCACACCCAGATGTGTTATTTCATCTGTTACTGTGTCAACAGATACAAGGGTTAAATAGCAGAAAGTGTTTTGCTATCTGCAACTCCCAACAAGGACGTATCTGGGGCCAGAAGGTCAGCGAAGTGGGCGAAGTGGACCGCATGGTTGCTGGTTTGGCAAGGCACCCAACCCCCAATTACTTCTTGTGCGCTGAAGGTGCTGCCTACTGCTCTGAGCAAGTTAGAAAAGTGGGCTTGGGACTGGAAGGTTGCCGGTCTGATTCCCAGGATCGGTATTCGCAGCTGAGGTGCAGCCGCTTTCTTTAGCGGTGATCCCCAATGTTTCAGTCTCCAAAAAATTCCAAAAAAGTAAAAAGTCGGATAGTGTGAGATACTCCATCTACCCAGTCTTGTCAGAACCGTTTGTCAAAAAGTGTGTGTATGAACATGCAGGTGTGTGTGTGTGTGTGTGTCTGACCTGACTGCGAGGCACATTCTGGCAGTTAAAGTCGCACAAGCAGCGGTCGTCCTCCATGTCCTCATCCCACGATCCTCCATACTTCCTACAGCGTTCCTGCTCGCACGCCTCCACCCCAGAACCTGAGCCTCCAGAACCACACTCTGAAGAAACATGGACAGAAACAAACACACACACACACACCTTGATCAAAACACACTACCGCCACATATAGCTACAAAGCGCCCCACGGCCAGCTCTGAAGACAGAAGCAGACGCCTTACGACGACAGCTCAGATCTCTCAGCAAGTAAAGTAGCTTAGAAGTCCTGAATCGGAAGAAGCATGAAGACAGGGAGAGACACATGGACACAAGGGACCACACAAACATAGACACATTTGCATATCTTAACGCAGCACATTGTCTACTAATAAAGTCAAATATTCTGGGATACTTTCAACCATGCTTTTTTTTATCTATGGCTGCCAAGAATTAATAGGCGCTGGCTGGTGAAGTATTCGTACAGTCGGCACATGCCGGGCGGAGGAGATTGAAAATTGCTTCACGTTGGAGTGGAGATTGAACCAAAGGCACTGCTGGAAGCATGAGATAATGACCGACCATGGAGAGGACCAGCGATTGACAAAATAAATTAACAGCAACATCGCCGCGCCACCAGCGCAGCTTCTTTACATTTCAATTAAAGCGGGAGATGGGCAGAAAAATTGGGAAATATTAGCGCTCACTTCTCCGCTGCAGGAAATCAATGGGCAGGTCTTATAGCTTTAATATCCCGATAGGAGGACTGTACTCCTTTGTGTTAGCGGTAATTAGCATCAACTCGAGCTAAGCGAAGATTACCAATGCAGGCAAGTGTGAAATTATGAAGGGCAAATCTAGAGTCTTACTCTCCATAAAGCTTTGAGCATTATGATAAGGAAACGCTAAGGTGTCCCAGGAGTGCTCTCCCAGTGAAACAGATTTGAAGCGTCTCATAAAGCACAATCTTTTTTTTTTCTTTTTTTTTTCCTTTTCCTCCTCTCCTATTTATTGAAAATGACTGCTCATTAGTCAAGTGAGTAGACTCACTGGAGATATTACACCCTCCACTCTATCAGCGAGCATTAACGTTATGGCCAGTGACAGCTGTTGAGGAAATCTCTTAAGAGTAGTGTCTCTCCGAGCATCTGCACCTAATAACTCTCAACACATAATATGCAGCTGTGGAGACGAGTTTACAGGCTTTGGGTAAAACACAGTGCTTGTGGCCAGTTCAAGCCTTAGATGTCGAGAGATGTCACTGTTGTGTGACATGGAACAGACAGTAGAATAAGGCTGGATTGACCAGAGGATTGTTAGTTCCAATCCTGGTCATGCTGCTAGCCATGGGCAGCTGGGGCCCAGAGGGAGCACAACTGGCCTTGCTCTTTCCAGGGTGGGCAGATGGCACTTTCTCCCAACATCACTCCAGTGCCATGCTGGCTGTCACTGGTGTCTGCTGGCCGGTGACGTTGCATCGGCGGCAGTTCGGAAAAAGAGGCGGTGGCTGGCTGGCTGCACATTTGTCGGAGAAGGCGTGTGTCGGTCTTTACTCTCCCAGTTACGGGAGCATTGCATGTGATGAGGATGGGTAATTGGCGATTCAAATTTGGGAGAAAAAAAAAGGTGGAGGGGGGGTTTCCTGGGAAGGATTACAAAGTGGGGGAATAACGAATAGAGTACTATGGTCGCCTTATTGTATTGTGTTTAGTAATTTCTAAGCTTAGAGGTTTCTTTTGAATTATTAGTCTATTCTAACTAGCTAAGGTTTTTTCTTGGGTAAATAGCAAAGCACTGCTAAATGCCATAAATGTAAATGTAAATGTAAATGTAAATAACATACAGGGGCGGAGGTAGGGAGGAGCATAAAGCCACAAAGCTGGCAAGAGAGGGCTGTTGAGAGAAAGAAAACAAGACGGGCAAAACTAGACAGATAGAGCTGAAACAGGGAAGACATTACAGATTTGCTATTTTAATGTACTTACATAATTCTTCAATAATTATACAATATGTAAATTATGTAATGGGCAACATTTGCATTCCATTTACATGTTATGCCAACAGGCTTGAGTCTGTACTGCTTTATTCTGTTCATTTCAAAGCATAAACCAAAAACAAAGGCTTTGTATTAAATATTAAATAGATTTTATTATTAAAAAATGTTCTTTCTCTTCTCAAAATGCCAATAAAGTACATCACAATTTCTTGTTCGGAGCGTGTATTATAGGTCAGTCTTTTTTTGTCTGGCAAATTTGGAACTGCCACTTAACTCCTCTGCCCCTCGTAGCTCCCACCTAGTGTGTATCTCAAGGAATATCAGTCCAATGGCCAAAAGCATGATCAACCTTGAACCTGCTTAACTACATAACAAGTCCCCCTCGATAGGATGCGCCCTGCTCTACCCTACCTTTATGCTGTCTCAGGGTGTCTGATTCCAGTCCATATCTGATGTATTATAAGATTGTTCAACTTATTACTATCATATCCTACCGATCTGTATTTGTTTTAGGTCATTTTATCTACTAAGAGTGTCATGTTCCTCCTGCAGATCATTTATTTCTTAGCCACCACTTAGCCATGGCTGTACATTCAGCTTCATCAGCAAGTGCCGACCATCTAGATCCATATTCGAACCACATAATGTGTTAAACAAGAAGTCGGTGGTTGCTGCAGCAAGTGTTCCAGCCCTGTTCTCCCACAGCTTGCTCTAAACCTCTCATTTGAGCGTAGACGAGCCTGGTCGAGGCGAGCTCGCTCAGCTTGATGGGAAAATCAATACGATGCCGGTGAAACTGCCACTTAGCATAAAGCTTTTCCTTAAGCAGATTATGGAGCGGGTCAGGGTGCAGCGCAGGGCCAAGGGTGCAGCAACAGCAGCTGCATTCTAGCCTTTTTTGCAGCGCTTATCAAAACTCCACACTGACATGGTCCCACTGGATCCATACTTTGGAAGGGCATTCAGTTCATTAGCCTCGAACTGGAAACAATGAAGGCACTCAACTCTAGAGGTCTGGTCACATAAGATACACTGCGCAAACAGTTCTCTCTTTACACTCTACGCTTCGGCTCCAGACCATGATCAATGATAGGACGTGCCTAATATAGTGAGCTGATACTGTGGCCTTCTTTGTCACGGCAGCAAATGTACGGATTAATAGGGCGGGCCACAATGACCGCATGATAAAGGGATAGCATGGCCTTTTCTGTCATGCTAGCAAATGTATGGATAAATAGGCTGGTTAATTAATGATTAATTAGTGTATGCTGTATTACATGTGTAGTCAGTACTACACTATATAGACAAAAGTATTGGGACACCTACGTATTCATTATTTCTTCTGAAATCAAGGGTATTAAAAAGAGTTTATCCCGCCTTTGTTGGAGTAACTGTCTCTACTATCCAGGGAAGCCTTCTACTAGATTTCCGAGGAGCATTGCTATAAGGATTTGACAAGATTTGATCACCTACCCACCTGATCCTCACATTCCCAACTCATCCCAAAAGTACTGGATAGAGCACCATCCATCATTCCAGAAAACACAGTTCCACTGCTCCACAGCTCACTGCTGGGGAGGGGGTCTATACCCCTCTAGCCCATGCCTGGCATTAGACATCTGCTTCAGAGAGTCCTAATCTTTTGGCAGTACTTCTGTACAGAGACTAGACAAGCTGTGTGTGTGTGTATTTGCACATTTGTGTCAGCAATGGGTGCAACATATAGTTGCTAAATGCATTCTCAAGGTTTGATCACTGAAGGTGATCCAAAAGTATCTGGACACCGCTTCTAATTGGTAAATTCAACTATTTTAAGGTGCACCCATTGCCAACCACCTTGTACAATCAAAGAAAAGCAATGCCAACAGAATGGGGCGCTCCGGAGCCGCTGATCATGAGTCTAAAGACAAGCATAAGCATCTTCTAGAGGGACATAATGCCTGTGGAGCAGTAGAACTGCAATCTATAGAGTGATGGAGCTCCATCCAGAACCTTTGGAATGCTCTGGAGTGACGTCTGCAATCCAGAACTAATCACTCAACGTCAGTACCTGACCTCACACAACAAATTCAATCAAATCCTCACAGCAATGTTTCAACATCTTGTAAAAAAAAAGAGCCTTCTCATAAGAGTAGAGGCTACTTATATCGCATTGTAACCCCATGTATCGTGACACGTGCCGTATCTTCAGGTTCCTACCAATACACAGCGCTAGTGTCTACAAACTTTTGGACAGCGTTTCATGATGTAATATTATATTTGCTCTTACTAATAAATCAGATCAGACCTTCTGAAGCACTTGTCTACTGCCAGAGCCAGGGATCATCTTAATGGTTCAAACACATCGACAGCGGCTCTCTCTGTAGGAGCCCACTCCTGTAGCTTGGCTATGATTAGGCTAGTGCATGTGTTGTCCAGCAGGACTGAACTGCAAGGGGCCCATGTGGATTCTGAGCACACGCCGGTACAGTAAATTTCTTTAAAGCGAGGCTTCCGAGCTCAGAACCCCAATCGCAGCACTCCCGTAATCATTTGTATGTATGAAGCTCTTCGGGGCACCTAAGGCCTTTTATGCAAGCTAAGCAATAGAAGGATACTTTCATAGTCTATATTCTACTCACGCATTAGGACTAAAAATTAAATAAAGAAAAATACCGGGTATGAAGTGAATAAATAAAAACCGAAGGCCCAAAGAGGAGGGGGACGACGAGGAGGGTGCTAATTAGTTTCTGCCCTTTGATGTCACTGCCACCCGCACCGCAGACGAACCTTTCAATTAGCAAATCCGGCAAAGACGTCTGCATCAGCTATTCTCAAAGCCCTTCCTCTTCCCTTTTACTCAATCATGTCCTAACGAGGGTCCATTTAGGCATGGGATTTCCATTAAGATGAAGAACTGAATGAATAAAAAAAGGCAGACAGAAGAACAAGAAGCCGAGAGGATAAACAGAGAAGAGGAGAAAGAAGTTCATACAAAAAACAGACAGACAGCACAATACTCCTATAATGAATTTTTTCTGAGAGATGGGCAGGCGGGCAGACTGGAGGACGGGGAAACGGAGGGACGAGAGAGCATGAGAGGACACAGAGAAATGCTGGAGGAGAGCACGCTGACCTTCGGATGTAAGCTCCGGCTCAGTGGAGGAAAGTGCTCCACTATCAGTAACATGGCACTGCATTAATCCCTCAGCAAATGCACAGCAAACCATCACCATCACACACGCAGGTGCTTTCACTCTCTCTCACTCTCTCTCTCGCACGCTCGTGCACAGTCGTTCACATTCTCTCTTAGGAGACATCAACATACACATTAATCACGCACAGCAGACAGCCATGTGACACAGGCACAAAGGCAAATACACACCTTGGCCTTTTGCGACAGATACACAAGGAGTTTGTTTACCTATTGTTTGTTGGTAATTTGTCAGGCCGAGGCACTGAAGAGCTGGACAGCACGTTAGAGCCAATAAAACCCAGCCAACGTAAAGAGTGATAGAGCTTCACTCCCGCCGCTGGGCCTCGGAAACAGAGCGGTGTCTTAAAGTGACAGCTGGGCGGGAAATCTAATTTAGACAATTTTCCTCTTAACTCAAATGTAGTCCATCAGCCGGGACATGATCAGTGTCTTAAACTTGCTCCTTTAGCTTTGCAATGGAGCTATGAAGCTAATGGGGTCTGCTAGCACTGGCCACATTAATCAAATATTTGGTTCTTACGCTGGGATTCGCTTCTCTATATGTAACGTCTTTTAATGAGCCACAGAAATAAGCAGTTCGTTTAATTTAGCGTCGCTTCCACACAAACAGCATGTATCTACAAAACAGCAACTTTACAGCTGAAGAAAATAAAAAAGTTAACTTTCAATTGACGTCAATGTAAGTCATTTTCTCGAGGCCCATTCATCATAAAAAAATGCTACATTTACATTACGCCAAAACATAATAAGCCTGAGGTACTTAAGATGCAAAAATGGAGGCACAAGGTTTTTGTGAAAATGCTCCTTCTAAATCATAGCTGCTTTGGTTGAACAAATCAAAAATTCATTTCAGGCATCCTTAGTGCACAACAGCACTGCTTTCCATGCGGCCATCGAAGCTGATTAGGCCATGATAAAGAAGACCACATAAGACCAAGAATAGTAATTATAATAAAATAATAATTATAATCAAAAAAATGTTAGAGACTGGAAGAGACCGGCATACCACAAATATGTCAGTGTAGCGATCCTTAACATTTAATATGCCTTACACATTATGCTAGGCTAGTTAGCGTCAGATAAAGCCGTTAAATATGTTACTGTCTGGTTTAGTAGACAGTTTGTGTTTAATACATTCTAAGACACTTTGTTTTTTTTGTTTGTTTTTTTTTTTGGGGGGGGGGGTGTTAACTGTCAAATGCTGTCTGGACAAGCCCTTTGGACAACATCTGGACAAAAGCACAGTAAGTTGCATTGAAAAATGTAGCATCCTCCACAAAGCCGGAATTTTGTATATTCTTTTGTTCATTGTTATATATTTTATAAAAGGATGACATGTGCTGTCAAACCCTGCAACAGTCTAGGTGAGATTACCTGAGACATGGTTTGAGGAGTGTGTGAGATGACGTATGGATGCCTGGGAATGAGCATGAACGAGCATGTACCTGCACCCTAAGGGCGTTTTCACACCTGCGCTTTTCAGTGTGGTTAAATCAGACCCTGGTTCGCCCTTTTCACCCTTGGTGCGATTTGTCTGGGCATGTGTGAATACAGAAATGCCGACCAGTACAACCACACTGAGACCCTAAAGAGGAGGTGGTCTCGGTCCTGTCCAAATTAAGCCTTGATCCGACCCAACTATCAAGTGTACTCCGCCGGTATACTGCCCAGACAATTCCTATAGCTATGAACAAATGCAACCTCTGCTGTTGCTACAGGTTAAATGGCACAGAAATATGCACTAGTCCAGAACACAGGACCTTTTTCCCATATTTACTGTTTGCTGTGATGCATGTTGGTCCGCTTGGATGTTTCCCTGTGAGCTCAAATTCTCAAATGCTAAAAACTCTGACTAACTGATTATGACCAAATCAAACCAACTACAGCCCTAACATCTGCCCTCTCCTGGTCCCTCACTTGGACTTATCCTCCAATCATGGCTTATGACTTACTTGCTGATGCTCTGCCCTGCTCCGGTGTATCATTCCGATATTTGCGACACATAATCCTATTTAGCAAACGTGTATTCAATTAAGAGGGGGGCGGCTGCTCCCAGGTGATGCACCGCACTCGCCCGCCACTTTGTCAGTGTCTACAAAGAGGCTGAGCTTAAGCCTAGCGGAGTGTGAAATTAAACAGGTGATAAATTTCCCCGTGCGGCCAAACCCTGGGAACACTGTCATTTTTCATTACCGCAAAATAAAAGAGTGAGAAAACACTCCCATTTCTTTCCAGTAACTAATGAACACGGGCTTTAAAGCCCGCTCTGAATAAATGAATAAATCGCCTTCGCGTTCCCAAGCCCCCGCTGGTCCGGCAAGAACATATTTTCTGCTTTTGACACTGTATTTTTGCAGAGGAGTTATGGTAAGCACCAAAGTAAACGCTCTGAGGGGCCTAGCCATCAGATAAACGCGGCAGATTGGAAGAGAGCTATAGGTCAACACTGAATACTGTGCCCCACTAGATAAAATAGCCTCTTCTTTCCCATCGCGCCAGCCCCTATCACTATTGTTCCTGCACAAAGGCTTAAAGCCCGGAGCCAGAACATTGCCTTAGCTGCAGCTGGGTCATATGACCACAGCAAGGGCACGGGCAGAAGGATGCTGAAACCGTGGCCTCTGGGAAAAGCCTATTGAGCAGGCCGGTCTCTAAAAGCAACATCTCCACAGCCCTCAGGAGGGCAAACACAAAAGCAGTGATGAGACGGTGTGAAAGAAGAGAGCAGAAAACGTGACGATTGTTACTCGTCAATGGGTTGTTAGGGATGACAGACAGATAGAGTGTGTGTGTGAGAGAGGCAGAAGGAGAAAATGCACTTTTCTTGGGCATAAAAGGGGAAAAAAATTCTAGTATTTCATGCTCCACATACGAAAGGTCAATCGGCACAGATAATGAGGCGATGCTAAATTGACTGCATGAAGCCCAGTGTTAAAGCCGAGCCGCTCATCCAGACAGCCTCAGGCAGCAAAACCACAGGAGCCGTATAGAGAGTCAACAATAATAGGGATTTTGGCCTGGAGTCGGTTACGTCTCATGCTTCGGCTGCATCTGTCTATCTGTCTCCCGCTTTCTGCTCGTATTAGGATCAGCTAAAACTTCTGTCTCATGCCGTTAGCATCTGGCACTGATGTGCTGCGGCCGGCAAGAAACAGACACGTACAGTAGCAGGACAGTGAGACGGCAGCAAACGCTCCCAAAAACAGGAGCCAAGGGGGCTGGGTGGCGGTGACCTCAACTGACCTGTTCATGCCCCGCCCATAAACACATGCTTTTATTTGACAGAATACTGTCAAATATTCATATCCTGCAGGGAGTCGCTTACAAGACTGAGTTCAACTGAATATTTGACAGTATTCTATCAAATAAAGCGGTTTGTTTAGTGACTTATCAACTTAAAGGGGAACTCCACCCATGTTTAGGTGTTACCTCACAGGAATTTATTAAATGAAATGGATATGAATATGCCTCACGCCTGAGACAGTATTCTCCTAATTTTGCAATAAGGTTGTGTAATAAAATAATAATATATATTTTTTAATAAATCCATGGCGGATGGGTACATGGCAAAATAATCCCCAAACAAATAAATAAAATGTCTATTTTTTTGTTGTAGACAAGTCAGAGGTGTAACAACCCTTTATGGCAACATTTTCCAGGACTTTTCCAGAACAGTCTCCATGACTCCCATGCAAAACAACATACATTACCATTACTGGTTTTACACACAAGGTTACTGGATGTACTATTCAACACCCTGTACTATATGCAAATCTCTTCTGTAAGATGCAAATCCCTCAGTAAATCCTCTGGTGCTTTTCACATCTGAGGCTCATTGCTTTCAGAATTGCCCTTGGAGACGGACAGACTAGTTATCCAGAGTGAAATAATGGCTGTACGGAAAGGAAGCCATATTGCAAGTTAAACAGAAAGTCATGAGCACAGCGAAAGCTAACGCTTTTTGCTCTCATGCCTTAATCATTAATCACAATTCCAGGAGAAAATATGTGCGTTTACATATGGCAGAAATAATGACTCACATCCTCATTAAAATGTGTACACTTGACACCAAATTAGGAGAAAATGAACTGCGGCTGGACTAACCGCCGACTGACAATACAAGTTCCAATTATATACATACAGTTTTTATTGTCTATATAGTGTTAGGTTTACTAATGTTAAACACTGTGATGACAGGGTGCTGCTGTCTTGTATCTGTCGACATGACAGTGCAGCATGACACATTTCAATAAATAGGGCATAATTGCCTAAAATATGTAATATAAGTGGCTCAATTGCTTACAACTTCCAGGACATAATTTTTGCTAATTTCCCATTTTGGTTTTCACGACTGGAAAACCATTTACTAAATGTCCATGTTTTCCAAATTTCCCAGAGCACGTAGGAACCCTGTCTAGTTCCAATCACAAACACTGTTAAGACAACTTTTAAAACACCCGGCATGACTTTTCCATGACTTAGCAATATAATTATGCAGAAATTGACTAGAAAAAGTGATCAAATTCTCTCTTTTTGAATTTTGCATTTGTGGTTTAAACTGCTTTAGAAGTGGACTATGTTTTATATATTTTATATAATGGGACTTGAATGAATAAATAAATCAATTAATGAAAAAAATAACACAAAAATGTACTTAAGTTAAGTTAAGTTAAGTTAAATTAAATTAAATTAAATTAAATGTAATTAAATTAAATGTAATTAAATTAAGCCTTAATACTATTAATGCACTCTACATATGGGTATTTTGACTGAAAATGTATTGCCTGGCATTATTAATATTAGAGCATTTCTATTGGTCCGTTCATCAGAAAAATTCTGACACAATATAAAGAACAACTGCCAGCTTCACATTATGTCAGAAAGCCAAAATCAGCAAAAATTGAGATACAAGGTTTTTGATTGACAGTAAGAATATACATCCTCTGCTGCATTTTACTGCATGCAAAAAAAGTGTGTCATGAACGTCCACACAGCGATGTACAATTTCGAGCGTGTACATAAGCAGGCAGCCTACCTTCATCACACATGTCGGGCTTGGCCACCGCTATGTTCTTCTTCAGAGTGCACGAGGCCAGGCGCAGTTCACAGTGGTTGTTGTAGGTGTTGCCGTCCGTGCCACACACACGCTTAATGGGCTCACCTACACACTGAGGGCACTCGCACTTATTCTGATAACAGTGGGCACCCCAGCTACACACAGCGCCGCCACAGGTCTCTGTTGACACACAGACACACACACACACACACAAAGAGACACACACAAGGACATGGTATATGAAAAAAACACATACGCATGCATAGCATACTCCAGGCATCGAGCATGTATAGTTGCTGGGCATATAAATAACTGATATGTGCATTCAATAAACAAGGGGCAGTATGTTACAGTATGGGTGACAGTGTTATAGACTGTGTCTTGCGCTGCCTTCATTTGGTATCTGGAGCCTCTCAAATACGAGCTCCTGATCTGTATTTCCTTTTAAGTCGAAATTAGAAGAGGAAACAAATGAAAAAAGTGTAAAAAGTGCAGATTAAGGGAGGCTGAAAATAAGAAGGTCATTTTTTATGACTTTCATAGTCATTAAAAAATGTCTTGTATTTTTATTTCCAACCATAACCGCTGGGCCTGTTATGCTGTGTTTACATATTTGTGTTGAAAAAATGTCAGCAATGATATAATCACCACCAGTGTGTGGTCAACACTGGCACGCATCAAAGTACACTGTAAACGATGGTCTCTTTCACATTTCTGGCTTTTGAAGTATTTCCACAATGTTCACTTTTTAAAGCTTTATGACCAAAATAGCCAATATAATGACCATTTTCTAGAATAAGAATTAAGCAGGAGGATTTCAGTGCTGTGCAATTAAGGCCGACATATCTGAATGACCTCTGTTCTGACTGGCATCCCTCTATTCTGCCTCATTCATAAGGCTGTCCAGGCTGAAACACTCCTTTTAGCTTTAATATGAATGGGTGGTTTTTATGACATCACAAAAATTGTCATCATTTTTTTTTTCTAACCAGTTTAAATACATGACATTTATTGGTGGATATAATGTAATAGATAGAGAATTTCATAGTTTCACACTATACGGAACCTTTCACTTAAAAGTTCGTTAAAATTAAGCTGATTGAACTGCACACAGTAAGTTAACAGAATGTAAGATGGGTTCATGCTTCCTTAACTTACTACTTTTAGACATTTTTGCTATATAAAAAGATAAGGCAGCCTGTTGAGCAAATTTCCTGTTAGTATATCAAATATATATGTGGTATTTTATGAATGTATTAGTTACCATGGTGATAGAATTACTGGAATAACTGTGCCATTCCCGCTCTCGCGTGTGTGACGATGGTGTTGGCCATTAATTTATCCCAAAATTCTGAACACATGCCAACCTTCTTATGGTGTAATGGTGAAATTTGGGTTTCATTGATACGGTTGGACCTCAGTGACGCTTAGTGGTCAGAAAACAATGTTGATGTTTTGCTGACCACTGACACTGGTATTTGCCACTGAAAAATGTCAGGCATTCTGTTTGTCGTCGTCCATCTACAGTCATAATGTAAACACTGCATTACTCTTACAAAATAAAATGGTTAGATGCCATAGAAGAACCACTTTTAGTTCCATAAAGAATCATTTTGTAGTGGAGATGTGTGAGTAAAGGTCTAAAGACCCTTGCAACTTGCAACTGACGTGCTTCTTCATACTCATACATCTTTATTACAAACATGGATCTTTATGGGACCAAATATGGTTCTTCTATGGTTTTGTAGTGTGCACTTTTTACAAGGGGTAAACAAGAACACAAATGTCATAGTGTAATTCTGACGTCATATCTGGCAACCATGCGAAGGCAGCGCTGAAAGTCATGCACCGCACATGGCCATGAAGGTCAGCTGTCCTTTGCGTGCGTGGTGGGGGAGAATGAATGTGCGATGAGAGATGAGAGAGGAGCGGAGGGCTGTTTTCGGCGGGCGGGCGGGCGGGCACTCACTGCATTCTCCACGGGCCAGAACTCGGAGCTCCAGCTGCTTGGTGCAGGCCTTCACGTTCAGCTCGCACTCGTTGGCGTAGGTGTTCCCGTCGCTGCCGCACACGGGCTGTCGTGAACCCACACACTCGGTGGGGCAAACGCAGCGGCCTGTCTGCGTGTCGCAGATAGCGCCGAACGAGCAGTTAGCGCAGGCCTTATCTGTGGAAGAGAAGTTAGTGGACATTAGTCTGGAGACACAGTCTGGAGAGGCGAGATCAGGCCAGATTCGAAGCGAACCTGCTTCAGCCAGGCGTCTGAAGGCAGCGAGAAATAACAGATGGTGAGGTTTGCAGGCCTACGTTTGCTTCTCAAAAGAAAATATGGATTCAAATCCAAAGCCAGGTGTGGCGAGAGTATGGTGTATTGTCCTTCAACAGCGATGAATAGCTTTTCAACTTTGTATCGTTTGTAAGCCTCCCTCTGAACACATACACAGAAGCCTTAAAATAGCTAGCTAAATAAGAGAGACGTCGGAGCAATGAATGGAAGCAAGCTGTCTGTATTGTGCTGAGAGTACTCACAGATCTCTATACACGGAACTACGTTTCCATTACACACAGATCCCTATGTGAGCTTGACTACCATGGGATCCGGATAACACACTCCAACCACGAATGTAGTTACACTGTTATTTGTGCCTGTAGTCTTGCAAATGTATATGAATAGAGAGGGCTGTTTGCTATAGGTGTCTCTCAGCAGTAGACCTCTGCAGTGGTGTCATTTTTATATTAGGAACTCTGGGTCTAAGTGGAAAAGTAAATAGCACCCCTGTGGTAAACAGCAATGTTCCAATCCTTATATGTTTTACCATGTGTACAATTTCCTACCAAATATCACTAAATCCTAGGAATTATATGGTTATTAAAAAGCTGAAATACGGATTTTGCTACAAGCAAGCTCGTCAGATCAGTTTAGTCAGGTTGCTTTGGCAGCAGTTTAGTATTTTTACTAGCCAATGTTGTTATATAACAGTGTTACCATTAACAAGTCTTAGCGAGTATCAGCTGGCTTGTAGCATGGCTGTAGCATTATTCATATTTGGACGATCAAATGATCTCATAACTCAGACGATCCAATAATATTCTGAGGGAAAACAGGCATAAAACGAAAGATACTGGAATTGGAGAAATTCATTTTACTCATTAACCCTTGCAGTTCGATTCAGTTCAATAAAATTAAATTCAAATGTATTCATTTAGCATTTTTTCACAACAGAAGTTGTCACAAGGCAGCTTTACAGAGGTCCAAGCCTCCTCTGAGGCAAGTGGCAAGTATAAACACCCTCAGATCGACAGGAAGAAACCTTAAAAGACTTAAAAGGAGAACCCATTATCCAACAAAATAACAGACCAACAAGAATAACAGTTCTTACTATAGACACAATGCTCACTACTGGATGAGAGCATAACAGAATGAGTGGAGCATTTCCATAATGAAGCTGAGAGTTGAAACATAAATGACTGATCATGAAACCACACCAAGATCCCACCTCAAAATCCTGTTTATTAGCAGTAAGCTGTGTCAAAGGTTATTTAAGACCTTTTGTCTGTACTGTACTGGAGCACATTATAAGTAGCTGGTGTTGTTATCTGACAGTGGGGAAGTGTTAGAGATGACCGACTATCATGTAATGTCATTTCAGTGTGCAGGAGTCTTAGCTTGCCTGTTAAATCAATGTAGCATTTTTCATATTTCAGCTACTAAACATCACACAATTCAGAGGATTCAGGTAAATCCGGTGCAGTGTGACGGGGTGGTTGGTGGGTGTACAGTGGCTTTTTTTTCCTCTCTCATAGAGGAAAACTGCCCCACCCTAGAGCTTCTAATGTTGGAATACACACTGAAAACAAAAGGGACATGATTCTAGTGAGGTTAAAAATGACTAAAATGTGTTACACCAACACTTTAAGGGTTCTTTAAGGTCACTAGTTTCAGACAGAACATGTGAGAGACTCACTCTTTTCATTATCTATAGTTGTTGCATAGAATTCCTAATTCTATAGGCTTAAGTCTCTCTCTCTCTCTCTCTCCCCCATCCTAACATGGCAACCCATCACCCTGTTTCTAGTCTTGTCAAAGGCTGGAAGAGGCTGTCCACAGAAATCACTCCAGCAGACTCTTTAAAACAAACAGCATTTCCTCCCTTCTTCCACCGACACCTAATCACCTCAGATCTGGATTATTTGATCTGAAGAGTGCCAATGCATTTGATCCCTAGCTATGACGTCCTGAAGCTCAATTAATCAGGAAAAGACAAATCTGAATGCGATTCCAACTGGGATTGAATGAGTATGGCCAGTGACAATTACAACCTGGAGGATTCAATTAGAGTGCTGATAATAACAGCTGCTGATTTAGTGCTAATGGAGAGAGGTGCTCATGCATAAATCTCCCCGCACTCGCGGCATCAGCCTGTTTATTACGCATTAATAAAGTGGCCCATTCCTGGCTTCCGGAAAGTGCTTTTGCTGTGCGGACAGCTCCCGGGGCCCAGGCACCCGGCCGTGTTATTAAACACTGCCACCCTGCATGGCTAAGTGGCCACCCACGGCTCTGAGCGGGCCAAGAGCAATAAATCAACATGGTGTTGCCCAAAGCACCCCCTCCCCACCCCTCCACATACCCACCCCTGATAAAAGCACTTCTTTATCTACTGCACCTGTTAGGCCACCACTACGAAAGCTGCAGGAGCTACTTCTATAAGAGGCTGTATCCTGTAAACAGCTGCCCCAGTGCCCAGGCGCAACCCCCCCCCAACCTCCACCCCACGACAGGGGTCCAGACGGGCCAGCTTTCAGGGTGACATACGGAGGAGACGGAGCCCGCAGCCAGCACTGCTCTGCTCTGCTCTTAAGAGACCAGCTGCAAAGTGGCCTCGGCGGCCAGCGGAGACAAGGTGAGGACGGGCTTAATGTGTGGCCCACAACAGCAGATTGTTGTGAATGGTCACGAAGAAAAATCCCCCAGCGCGGGGCCCTCGCTCTATTAGTCTGCTCCATCAGCCTCTTCCTTTTTATTTACCTCCATCTCCCTCTCTCTCCAGGTCTCTCTCTCTCTCTCTCTCTCTCTCTATTCACTGCTTGATGATTTTTCTTCCTGGCTCGCCTCCCCTTGGCCGTCTCGGCAGCTTGCGGCTGACCTATATTCCCCAGCTCCCAACAAATAAGTATCATTTCCATCACCTGGCGAATCATGCTGTCATATTTTCTTTCCTGATGACACGGCGGCTCCTCTCTCATCAAGCTGTTTATAAATATATATGGGCGAGGTCTCTCAGAGCAGCCCAGATCCCTGTGAAGTCTATTAGTTCATCATGCTTCTCTTGGCCTGCCTGACAAGGTCAGCTGCCACTCACACAGCTGGGAAAAATTCCACATATATATATATATATATATATATAGAAACCTCACTTGGCCCCTGAGCTGTAAAGATAAGAGCATTTATGACTCTGAAGGTATAATCGTATGTACAATCATGAACATTTCAACATGGTAATATAATAAACACATCTATATGCGCATACACACATTTGCTTTCATATTTTGCCTGGTAGTGGGTTCATACATGTGTTGCATACAATTACATGCATACATCTGGGACAGCCAGGTCAAATGAAATCCTCCACAGACAACACACAGCACATTTTACCACATAATTACTGTTATCAGCTTCCCTAATATACTACATTCAGCAAATACAAAGAAACGGCATAATATGTCTATTTAGGTTTATGTTGAGGATCTACAAGATTACAGGCTGTCACTGCCTCGATAGGAGAAGGAAAAGCTGACCTTTAAGAAGGAAAAACGCTTTGCCCAACATCTCTCACTAGCGCAGTTGTCTACACCGGTGGTCTCCAACCTTAGCTCCTGGAGAGCTACCTTCTCGCGTACTTTGGATCCAACCTTAATCGCTCCACCTGTTCCAACTAATTACTGCCTTCAGAAGTCCTTGATCGGCTGAATGAGGTGTTTAATTTGGAATGGAGTCGAAACCTGGAAGAAGGGAGCTTTCCAGGAGGAGGGTAGGAGACCACTGGTCTACATTTTGGCTCAATCACTGGAGGTTTCATTGGAAGTTTGGGAAGTCCAAGAAAGAATAACTGGCTTGAACTGGCTGAAAGGATGCAGTTGGCTGGCTCCTCGTGTTTCAGAGACAACATGCACTAGCGTTCACACTCCCAGTGTTGGTGGCTTTGTACCATAAGAGGGGAGACTTGGCTAGTGGATAACAAGATTTTGTTCCATGTATTATTAGATAATCCCTATTGGTCCATTCCTCATGGAATGTTGACATAATGTGACAGGTCCTATAGGTCCCCTTACAAAGGTTGAGAGGTCCTATAAACTTCCATCACTCGCAACCAGCAGCTGTGGTGTATGTTGGATCAGGTCAGGATGTTGGATGATCACCACCCCACCTCATTCCCAACTCACAGCTCAATGCCGGGAGGATTTATACCCCAATACCCCATGTCTGGCATTAGGCATGGTGCCAACAGGTTTAATAGGTTTAAGTCCTATTCTATTGGCAATACTCCTCTACAGGGACTAGACAAGCTGCATGTGTGAATTTGCACATGTGCTTTGTGTCAGCAACAGAAGCTGAATGTATTTATTAGAAGGGGTGTCCATAAGCATTTGGACATATTGTGTGAATAGGAGCTTTTCAATGTTAAACGATTTTGGAGCATTTCTATTGGTTCAATGTCTTTGAGTGAAAGCAGTGACATATAACAATGTTAACTACCAAAATAATCAGAACGCTTTGTCCTAAAAATGTCTGAAAACAAACACAATCACACTCTCACACACATCCATAATGGCCGGCTGGGGCCTGATTTGTAAGGCAGTAAGGCTGTAGTCTGAATAGAGAGGGATAATTAATGGAGATAATAACAGAGCTCACTTGTGCTGGAGAGATGGGCTCTGTAAACAGGCCAGAAAAAGCAGGAGCCTGCGCTGGATTAGCTGTTTGGGGGCCGCTCTTTATTGCCCCGTTCCGCTGACGCCTGCTTTAGCACTGACTCAATGCCATCTATAGCTCTGCATTACCGATGCTCGCAATACGCGAGTGTGCAAGTGTGCATATCCAGTGGATTTGTGTGAGTGCGTATTTTTCTTTCTTTCTTTTTTTTTAAAATAAAGACTATTTATTACGCTGCAGAAACGCTACATGGGAACCTGCCTCCCACAGGCTTGTATTCCAAATTGAGTCGGCTGTGTTTAAACATTCCTCTTTTCTCTCAGCTCTCAGCCCACTTCCCTTTATTTATTCCTCTCTCTCCCCTGGCTGCTGTTTCCTCAGCGCACGCTACGCCTTCCTTTCCATATGGCCACCAGGAGACACAGAGAGCCATCTTGGATGCAAAGCTAAGGCTCTCTCTACCCCTCTCTCTCTCTCTCTCTCTCTCTCTCTCTCTCACACTTCACTGTACACATACTGCCAAACTCCGGATTATACAGTTTTATGATATTTAAAGAACAAACTGGTCATTTTCTGTTCTTTCAACGTCCTCTATCTCTCTCTCTCTCTCTCTCCAGCTTTACTCTCTCTGCTGCTCTATTTCTCTCACTCACTTTCCTTTTTCTCTCTCTCTCAAATTCTCTGTCTGCCTCCCTTGCACTCAGTTACTCTCTCCCTTTCTCTCCCCCTCTCTCTCGCCACCACTCTCTCCCTCTCTCTATCTCTCCGCCACTCTCTCCACTTTCTCTCCCTCTCTCCTTTTCCTCTCTCTCTCTCTCTTTCTGCTGTCTCTCCCACTTTCCTTCTTTTTTCGCTCTTACTCTCTCTCTCTCTCTCTCTCTCTCTCTCTCTCTCCCTCTTCCTGCTCTCCCTTTCTCTCTACCTTAGTCTTTCTGCTGTCTATCTTTCTCTCTGTCTTTTTACTCTTGCTCGCTTACATTCACCCTCTCCTACTCTCTCTTTCTCTCTCGCTCATATATAGCATCCCCAGCCAAACTCATCAGAGTGAGTTAATTCTCAGTGCAGGGCCTGAAGGCGAGGCAATCTCTGGCGCTGGAGAAAGAGAGAGAGACAGAGAGACAGAGAGAGAGAGAGAGAGAGAGAGAGATATCACAATCTACATGT
The DNA here is from genome assembly GCF_030463535.1 of Salminus brasiliensis. Taxonomy (NCBI): domain Eukaryota; kingdom Metazoa; phylum Chordata; class Actinopteri; order Characiformes; family Bryconidae; genus Salminus; species Salminus brasiliensis. The sequence continues at coordinate 10,599,799 of NC_132891.1, forward strand.
CATTTCTGCACTGATGGCACACGTATAGCAGCGGAGCGGCACCAGCATAAAGAGCAACAGCGCCCTGCAGGTACAAAACACTCCGATAAACTCTACTGCTGCCAAACGACCCTAGGCACACACACACACACGCACACACGCGCACACACGCACACACACACAAATACACAAAACGCAATTCACTAGAGGCACCAATTAATATACACACAGTGTGACGCCATCGCACTCACTGACTCACACACACTGCAGGCTTTGAGAGCACTCAAACGTAATGAAATAATGAAAACACACTTAACAGCGTATTTAAAGAGCAGCGATCTAGCTGTGCCATAGGCTTCCACACAGCCCCAGAGTAGCCTAGCTTAGCAGGACCAGAAACAGGACAAGAAACGCCCCAGAACTCATCAGGAATCCAGCACGTGTTCAGCTCTCCAACAGCGCCGCACACAAAGCGCTCCTCCAGAGCCTGCCAGCTACCGATTGAAGGAAAGTAGTTCATACGAGGAGGACATACACAGCCAACGTATAGCAGATCCACTTGAAAGGACGGCACAGCCAATTCCAACAGCTGCTTCAAAAAAGACATGACTCAAGCAAACAATTACTCTGAAGGATGCTGCTCTCTTTAATTTTAGCGTAAGTGCATCTTTTCAACAAAAAAGAAAGAAAAAAAGGTCATGGAGGAACAAAATTGCAGCCCTCTCTTTCGGAAGATCTGCAACACTTAAGAGCACAGGGAGGGCTGAAAGTAGGAAAGAGAAAGAGACAGAGAGAGAATGTCTGTGTGTGTGTGTGTGAGAGTGAGTGAGAGAGAGAGAGAGGGAAAGAGAGAAAGCTTATTTTTGTAAACATTTAGGACTGACTTTGTCAGAAAATCAAAGAAAAAACAGGGCTGCCAAGGTCTCAGTGCTGATGTCATATCACCCCGTACTGTACTGTACTCCTCAGACTCTAAACATGTGCCTACAGTTCTTTTAGGCTTGTTTTATGTATTTTATATCATTTATTATATACAGTTTCTGTCCATCCATCCATCCATATCAGTGGTGTAATGGATCAAAAAACCCAGGGTTCGGATTGGACGTTTTTTGAGTCACAGATTGATTTAAAATAAACAGACAGACATGTGAGACAGTTATTTTAACTTAGCTTTAGCATTGTGACTTGGTCTGTGCATTTCTATTAATGACTACTATTTTGAAACTGCCTGTTTGTTTGCTAGTATTAGTAACTTTTATTTTGACATGGTCTGTTTGCTAGTATTAGTGACTTTTATTTTGACATGGTCTGTTTGCTAGTATTAGTGACTTTTATTTTTACACCGTCTGTTTGCTAGTATTAGTGACTTTTATTTTGACATGGTCTGTTTGCTTGTATAAGTGACTTTTATTTTTACACCGTCTGTTTGCTAGTATAAGTGACTTTTATTTTTACACCGTCTGTTTGCTAGTATAAGTGACTTTTATTTTTACACCGTCTGTTTGCTAGTATAAGTGACTTTTATTTTTACACCGTCTGTTTGCTAGTATAAGTGACTTTTATTTTTACACCGTCTGTTTGCTTGTATTAGTGACTTTTATTTTGACGTGGTCTGTTTGCTAGTATAAGTGACTTTTATTTTGAAGCAATTTTGTTTCCTTTTTTCTGTTCAGAGTCTGTGGTTCCGAGGTTGGACTTACTTGCAGATTTCTCCTTTTTCACACTCAGTTCGTGTCCATATGAGACTCCCACTCCTCACACTAATAGAACTCTGCTCTCCACTCACACACCAGAATGATGCTGCTGCAGGTTAGTGGCCATGCTGGACGTGTTGCCTTATGGCTCTCGTCGCTCAATGTTTACAGACCGTAGCAGTTTTACCTACACACTTCGTTCACATGGCGGACAGCTGCCCAGTCTGTATGCTGTCACTGCAGCTCTGTGTCCAGATTGGGGGAATTATTACACTGTTATGGTTAAACTTCAGCGATTAATCCGCGTTTCACGTGTCAATCTGTCCGGATCACGGATTATCTGTATCCAGAATGATGAATAGATCTATACTGTGTGTGTGAGTGTGTGAATGTGTGTGTGTGTGTGAGAGAGTGTATGCCCACTCACCGCAGGGCCCTTTGTGCTGGATGTTGATGTTTTTCTGCAGGGCACAGCCCATAGCTCTCATGTGACACTGGCTGCTGTAGGTCTGTCCATCGCTTCCACACACAGGGTCCTGGGCCTGGGGGCATGCATCCGGGCACTCGCACACCGCCTCTCCGTTCTTCACCACACACGTTTCCCCGAACTCACACAGCTTCTTCAGGCACGGGCTGGGCGCGTTCAGATCTGGCTCCGGAAAGCAGTACAGAGAGACAGGAGTTAGTGATGAAGCGGTTTGTGATATAGAGGAGACAGCAGAGGGACAGCAGAGGAGGAGGAAAAGGGAAAAGGGCAAGCAAGGGGGTCAAAGGTCACATTTATGATTCTTACAACATTGCAGTGCCAGTGGCAGACCTGCCAGGCACATTCTGATTGGAGGAAAAAGTCTCAGGACTAACTTCCAGCCTGTATTGAGTGTTCTGGTCACCATTGATCTGCTAGGGAACGTGAGTTGTCCATGGGAACCGTGTAGGGACAGAGGGTTCTTCATTTGTAGGTGTTTCTATAATGACCCACCGTGTGAAATATAGGAATCACACACCCGAAGCTCTCTTTCGACTGCAGTAATAAGTGACTTCCTCACAGCCGTGCCTGACAGGGTTGGTTCTCTTTCGGTTCTCATGCTGGAAGCTGATATTTCGGCTCACTGAGGAGCTCTGGCACATCTCATTCATTTTCCCTGACAGTCTGGGACAGAATGAGTGAGAGGCAGTGTCCCACTAACCCACCGTTGTACACACACACACACACACACACACACCAGCTCTGCTCTACAGACATACTGTACATCTACAGACGGGTGCCAGGCTGTCCAGAGGCAAACACAGCGTCTCATTACTGCGCCCGCAGTCCAATTCACACACACAAACACACACACACACACACTCACTATCTGCATCACACCAGCAGGGCTCCCCTAGTGATGGCAGAGAAGGCGAGTGAGAGAAAGACAGAAGAGAGAGAAAGGGAGAGAGAGAGAGAAAAGAGGGAGAGAGGGAGAGAGAAGACACAACAGAAAAAAGAGGAGCGTCCTGGTTAATAATTCAGAGCGCAGGGCTGCTGTGTGCGGAGGCAGGCATGAAATATGAAGATCAGAGGGAGCAGTCGGCCACTCTGCGGCCAGAGCTGCTCCACTGTACGTTCATTAGGAGCTGCTGTTAGCAGAGGACTGGGGACAGAGGGACACACCAACAGAGAGAGACGGAGAGAGGGGGAAAGTTAGAAAGTTAGAGAGGTTGAGAGAGTGCATGAGAGAAAGTAAGAAATGAGAATGGGAGAAAATGAGAGCGCAAGAGAGAGCACGGGGCAGATTGAGAGAGATAGTGAGAGAGAAAGTGTGTGTGTGGGAGAGAGTAAGAGCGACAGAAATAGTGAGATAGCAGAACAGGGGGACAGAGAGTGAAAGAGCATGTGAGCATGAGAGAGAGAGAGTGTGAGAGAAGCATAGAGTGAGAGAGCGCGAGAGTGTGAGAGAAGCATAGTGAGAGAGAGCGAGAGTGTGAGAGAAGCATAGTGAGAGAGCGAGAGTGTGAGAGAAGCATAGTGAGAGAGAGCGAGAGTGTAAGAGAAGCATAGAGAGAGAGAGCGAGAGTGTGAGAGAGCATAGAGGGAGCAAGACCGTGAGAGAGAAACGTAGAGACAGAGTAAGAGAGTGTGTGTGAAAGAGAAAAGCATAGAGTGAGAGCGAGAGATAGCAAGAGAGAAAGTGATAGAGAGACATATAGAGAGAAGATAGAAAGCGATGGAGAGGGAAAAAAATAACAGAAGCACAGAGCAAGGGAATGTGTGCGAGAGAGAGAGAGAGAGAGAGAGAGAGAGAGAGAGTGAGAGAGAGAGCGAGAGTGTGAGAGAAGCATAGTGAGAGAGAGCCAGAGTGTGAGAGAAGCATAGTGAGAGCGAGAGTGTGAGAGAAGCATAGTGAGAGAGAGCGAGAGTGTGAGAGAAGCATAGTGAGAGAGCGAGAGTGTGAGAAAAGCATAGTGAGAGAGAGCGAGAGTGTGAGAGAAGCATAGTGAGAGAGAGCGAGAGTGTGAGAGAAGCATAGTGAGAGCGAGAGTGTGAGAGAAGCATAGTGAGAGAGCGAGAGTGTGAGAGAAGCATAGTGAGAGAGCGAGAGTGTGAGAAAAGCATAGTGAGAGAGAGCAAGAGTGTGAGAGAAGCATAGTGAGAGAGCGAGAGTGTGAGAGAAGCATAGTGAGAGAGAGCGAGAGTGTGAGAGAAGCATAGTGAGAGCGAGAGTGTGAGAGAAGCATAGTGAGAGAGAGCGAGAGTGTGAGAGAAGCATAGTGAGAGAGCGAGAGTGTGAGAAAAGCATAGTGAGAGCGAGAGTGTGAAAGAAGCATAGAGTGAGAGAGAGCGAGAGTGTGAGAGAAGCATAGAGTGAGAGAGAGCGAGAGTGTGAAAGAAGCATAGTGAGAGAGCGAGGCAGTGTGAGAGAAGCATAGAGTGAGAGAGAGGAAGAGTGTGAGATAGAAGCATAGAGAGAGAGAGCACACACACAGATTGTCTAGTCCCTGTAGCTGCCAATAAATTAGGACTCCCAAAAAAAGATAAATATGGCAAATTGGCACCCTGCCTAATGCCAGGTATGGGCGAGAGGGCTATAAAGGTAAAATATATGCATTTATGATGTGTTATATGGCAACAGGGTTGTGGGTTCAGTGTGAGAGAAGCATAGTGAGAGAGCGAGGCAGTGTGAGAGAAGCATAGAGTGAGAGAGAGGAAAAATGTGAGATAGAAGCATAGAGAGAGAGCGCGAGAGTGTGAGAGAGCATAGAGGGAGCAAAACCGTGAGAGAGAAACGTAGAGACAGAGTAAGAGAGTGTGTGTGAAAGAGAAAAGCATAGAGTGAGAGCGAGAGATAGCAAGAGAGAAAGTGATAGAGAGACATATAGAGAGAAGATAGAAAGCGATGGAGAGGGAAAAAAATAACAGAAGCACAGAGCAAGGGAATGTGTGCGAGAGAGAGAGAGAGAGAGAGAGAGAGAGAGAGAGTGAGAGAGAGAGCGAGAGTGTGAGAGAAGCATAGTGAGAGAGAGCCAGAGTGTGAGAGAAGCATAGTGAGAGCGAGAGTGTGAGAGAAGCATAGTGAGAGAGAGCGAGAGTGTGAGAGAAGCATAGTGAGAGAGCGAGAGTGTGAGAAAAGCATAGTGAGAGAGAGCAAGAGTGAGAGAGAGCGAGAGTGTGAGAGAGCGAGAGTGTGAAAGAAGCATAGAGTGAGAGAGAGCGAGAGTGTGAAAGAAGCATAGAGTGAGAGAGAGCGAGAGTGTGAGAGAAGCATAGAGTGAGAGAGAGCGAGAGTGTGAAAGAAGCATAGTGAGAGAGCGAGGCAGTGTGAGAGAAGCATAGAGTGAGAGAGAGGAAGAGTGTGAGATAGAAGCATAGAGAGAGAGAGCACACACACAGATTGTCTAGTCCCTGTAGCTGCCAATAAATTAGGACTCCCAAAAAAAGATAAATATGGCAAATTGGCACCCTGCCTAATGCCAGGTATGGGCGAGAGGGATATAAAGGTAAAATATATGCATTTATGATGTGTTATATGGCAACAGGGTTGTGGGTTCAGTGTGAGAGAAGCATAGTGAGAGAGCGAGGCAGTGTGAGAGAAGCATAGAGTGAGAGAGAGGAAAAATGTGAGATAGAAGCATAGAGAGAGAGCGCGAGAGTGTGAGAGAGCATAGAGGGAGCAAAACCGTGAGAGAGAAACGTAGAGACAGAGTAAGAGAGTGTGTGTGAAAGAGAAAAGCATAGAGTGAGAGCGAGAGATAGCAAGAGAGAAAGTGATAGAGAGACATATAGAGAGAAGATAGAAAGCGATGGAGAGGGAAAAAAAATAACAGAAGCACAGAGCAAGGGAATGTGTGCGAGAGAGAGAGCGAGAGAGAGAGAGAGAGAGATGTACAGAGAGAAAAGGAGGGAGAGACAGCAAGAGAGAGCGAGATATAGAGAGGGCAGGAGAGAGAAAATGAGATGCATAGAGAGAAAGGAGAGAGAGAGGAAGTGTGAGAGTGAGAGAGAAGTGGGTCAGCAGTGAACCAGCACTACAGGCTGGCTCTCTCTAGCAGGGCAGAGAAACCCCTTTTCATCAGCAGCTCGTTATTTTCCAATCAATTCTTTATTGTGGGGATTAAAAAAACAGCAGGTTCAAAAGCAGGAGTTACAGTGAACCTTTGGGCGGCGGGGACGCGTGGAGGTCTCCGGGGGGAGACGAGGCCATATTACAGCAACAAAAGTGCGGCTCATTTGTATGCCGGGGGTGGGGGGGTGGAGGTTGGCAGCGGGTACACTTTTCACAGAAATGATGAAAGAGTCGCAGAGACAAAAAGCAACAGCACTCTCTGCAAACTTCGCTGGGTGGGGGGTGGGGGGCAAACCACAGGGATTGTTTGAGTTTTTTTGCTCTTGGACTAATTATGCTGTAGTGTGTGTGTGTGTGTGCGTGAAGGGCTGGGCTGGCTATGTCCTTGTACACGCTTGTATGATGGTGCACGTCTTTGTTTGGGTAATTGTTTGTGCTGCCTAACCCAGCGGGACGTGTACGTGCATTTATATTGGTGTATATTCGCGTGTGTGTGTGTGTGTGTGTGTGAAAGCTGTGAGACCCCCCTTCACTGTTTTGTCTTGGTGTGTGTGCGTGTGTGAGTGTATGCTCCCTCCTCGTGTTGCCCGTGGTGCTGTCATTACTGTAATTATTCCGGGATTAGATGCCATCGCGCTGTCTGCTCCCTGCAAGAGTCCTCCATTTCATTACAGCGGCATTCCGGATGCATTCCATATTACACATACGACTCCACGCCGCCTCGCGATAAATCAGCGACGAAGCCGCCTTTTGTCCTTCTCTCCTCCGCTAACAACCAGAAAATGAGGAACCAAACAGCTAATAAAAATGCCACTGAACCCTCCCTCCACACTGCTGTTGTCAACTTCTGAGCCTAATTTACAAAGCACACATCTAAACGAGCCTCATTTGCCTCTTAAATGAGCTACAGCAGTTTATCCCACCTCTCTCTCTTTAAGACAGAGTCAATCTGGCAGTGCCAACTCTCCATGACCCCCAGATACCTCCCGCCCCCATAGTCTCAAGGAGTTCGAGTAGCTAAGGCTGCCAGTGTGGATGTAAGCCCCCTACCTCAACCCCTCCGGCACTGTGCTGTAATCCTGCCCGGCCAAACACTCGTCAGTACAGGCAAGCATGAACTCTCAGAGGTCCCTCATGGCTTACACACCTTAAAACGCAGTTTCTTACACTGGGCTTAATTACTCAACAGTAGCTCATTTACACAAGTGGAGAAATGTCCACGTCCAGATTGAGGGAAAATATGTCCAGATATTTGTGGACACCCTTTCTAATGTGTACATTTAGCTACTTTTTAAGTTGCGTGCATTGCTAACACGGACGTACAAATGCACACACACAGATTGTCTAGTCCCTGTAGCTGCCAATAAATTAGGACTCCCAAAAAAAGATAAATATGGCAAATTGGCACCCTGCCTAATGCCAGGTATGGGCGAGAGGGCTATAAAGGTAAAATATATGCATTTATGATGTGTTATATGGCAACAGGGTTGTGGGTTCAATACCCAGCTAGAAATGCATTTACAATGGACTGTAAATGCAGGATTTATAGGAAGTGGTGGAATTGTTTCTGTTCAGAACAATGCACTGAAAGTCTTTTGCAAAGCAAGAGTTTGGAGGTGCAGAGGACCTTCCAGACCCTTTCCAGACACTGTTGTGCAGAAATGCTCGGCAAGAGCGGTGGGAGACAGGCGGGTATTAACAGAGAGGAGAATGTGTTAGCTTAAGTGGCGGAACATGGCTATTGATTCGTGTTCTGAGGGAGGAGGGATTAAAATTTCTTTCAATTGCTGCATAAATATGTAAACAGCGGAGCGGGTCTAATTTTTTCCGGGGCTTCAAAGAGGGCTTTTGGCCCTGATCTCTTCTCCGCACACGTCTCTTCCGCGAGCGCGGACGAACTCCAGTTGGTAGCGCTCATCAGTAAGCACTCGTGGCCTTCTTGAAAGGTTGGAATGACCCATTTCCCAGGGCGCGGCTCGGAAAACGCAACTGCAGCCTCCGATAACGCTTTGTCTGCCTTCGTCCCCTCCTCACTCCTTCCCTCCCACCCCCTCCCCCCCAAAAAAAGAGATGAAAGAATAACTGAAACCCTCTTCCTTTCTTCCCTTTCTTTTCCCCTCCTTTTCTGTCGATTTCTGACTCTCTCTGGAGGGGGAGAAATTCTTTCAGATTTATTAAGTCAAGGAAAGGAGAAAGCGAGAGCGGGAGTTGGGGGGTAAAAAAAGGAAAAAAGTTCTTTCTCTGAAAAATAATCTTACATGCAGGCGCGATTACAGACTTTGTAGAAACTTCCAGCAGCCGAGGCAGGCTTTGGTAATTGAGATGGCTTGCATATTCTCTCAGTAAAAAATGAGACCCCCCCTCCCTTTTTTTTCCGAGGCAACGGAAGCCTCTTTGAAATCGCATGCTGTCGTCCCCGAGGCCCGCGCTGCGCAGCCACCGCTCAAGGACTCCAGCTGTAGAGGGTTGACAGCCATATGCCTCGGCGGGACAGCCGCTGGGAGAGAGACGAGGCGCACGTAAAGGCAGGCAGCCGCATCTGAAGTTTTCCGGGCTCCGCTCGCCGGGAAAAGTTGGGACATGCAAAGAGAGAGGCTTGCGAAAACGAGACAAATAAAAGAGTAAGAGAGAAAGAAATAAAAGTAACAGATGTAGATAAACAGGGAGCCCACGCATGTTTGGAGTGCGAATGCGTGCGCGAGAGCACAAAAGCGCGCCTGATAATGAGAAGGTGCGAGAGAGCGGCAGGGACTCTGAGAACCAGCTAATTGCTATGATCAGGCATGGTGGGCTGGGGGTGTTAGAGAGGAGATGTGGCTCGCGGTGCACAAATATAGCTCCCGTCACACCAGCCCCAGCCTTCACACACGCCCTAGTGCACACACTCATGCACACCCCACGCCAGCCCTGCCACCAGGTGCTGAGGGGCCTTGCGTATCGGACTGCCGATATGCTGCAGTCCATCGAGTGAAGTTTAAATGAACATTTGCTGACAAAAGTCAAACGTGGAAAAGCCAAAGCATGTTCGGTTATTTAGTTTAGAAGAAGAGCTTGAAGGCTCACATAGCCTACACTGACAAGCTAGCACTGTGCAAAACACATGGCAACTAGAACAGCACAAAGTGGCTCACTGACTACATTAAAGGTAAAGGAAAAACTGTGTCCGTTTTCTCTTTCCACAGAAAATTGCTTTAATTAGCCTCAAATTCTGCTGTTGAGATGGGACCCGTGGGGATTATGGGTGCTGACAGCTCCCACGGCTGCTCCTCTTCCTCAGCATCTCCAAGTGAAGGGTCCGTGACTGTAGGTTGTCAAAACTCGTCCCGATACCTGTCTCCCACCTGCCTCTCAGTCGCCGCCATTAGGCGAGACCTAAAGAGTGTTTCTGACAAGCTAATAGGGTTTTTAGCATTAACCAGGTTTACAGCGCTGTCAAGCTCCAGCAAAGCAGCCCGTGCGACCATCCGGGGGGGGGGGGGTCTTTAAGCCCCCGTGATGGAGCGCCATCCACTTCAGGCCGCGTGGAGGAGGTGCAGACAGTTTAGCATGATAGCACACGCGCAAAAGCAAACTGCTCGGCTGAGGCTTATGCATATGGAGATGGGCATCTCCTGAGCCTCGTCCTTCAGATCAGGATTAGTAGCAACATGTGAATTGTGATAAGACCACTCCGGATGATGAGGAGGAGGCGCTTTCGCTGCCTCAGATCCGGCGAGGGATGTGTGTTAGCAGGATAGCGCTAACAAGGTTGAGCTGAATGCAGCAGGGCATTCTTCTGTCTTTCTTTTCTCAGCTGGAAGGATGCAGTTTTTGGTTTGTGAGGGCTCTGTTGATGCAGTTTTGAGTAAAAAATACTGGAAGACTATACCAACTAATCAGCAACACGCAAAATGCCTGCCTTTATTATCCCACACCTGCCTGAAACTGCTGTTTCTTAAGCTAAAACACATCTGATGCTAATTTGTGTAAATCCAAAAGGTTTATCTGGTAAATAACATTTGTAAACAAGCATATTTATAAGCTGAGCTAAACCGTTAGCCGATTGTTACTCTCAGACATGGTGGTTAAACTTAGACATGGTGGTCATTATGAGAAATGTAATAATATCTTGATCCCTCAACATGGGCAAGCTGGTGGCTAGATTACTAGCGTTCAACACAACATATGCTGGTTTTGCTGGTGATTAGCATTACAGATTCGTTTACTGGGGACCAGCATCCCAAAGCAAAACACATGCTGGTTTACCTGGTGACTAGCCAGTCATATGTGTTTTCAAGAAGGGAGGCGGGTCTTCCTAGTAATTTAGCATTCCAGATTGGATGCTGGGGACCAGTATCCAAAACAACGCATGCTGGTTTTCGTGATGATTAGCTGTACTGGTCTTTACTGGTAATAAACAGACCAGTACACCAGGGTCCAATCCATGATCCAATAGCTTCTTGTCCGCTTCTTCATGGTCAGGGTCGCAGTAAGTTCCAAGCCCAGGCAGAATGGTATTTTGGAGATACTAGATTTAGTTCCAATAGTGGCAAGACACTGACCAGCAGGGAACTGACCGTGCAAAGCCTAAACAGTAGGACATGTTTCATGTAGGACAAACTAATGGACAGCACACATCACTGGCGTCCGCTCAGACATCTAATCAACGTGTCTAATAGAATTATTTGGGATCAACTGGGCATCAAGCGCTCATGCTTTATGCGAATGTCCCGCTCTTACAGTGGATGTTACAGGAACAGACGATGGCGTGTCTCACTGAAGTTGCTGTATTTCTGAGGTGCTATAGCATATCCACCCTCCCCTCTCTCTCTCACTCTCTCTCGCTTTCTCTTCCGCCCTACCTCCCTCCGGCTCAGGGGAAAACATTTATTAGCGTGTAGGCACGCGTAGAAGAGAGAGGGGAAAATATTAGCGCGACACAGGCAGAAATCCCCCCTGAGGCGATGTTTGCTTTTTGACGGAGCACTTATCACCAAGCTATGGCTGCAAGGGCGTACAAACTTTTCCCTCCACACTGCATGAATTTAAACAAGGAACTGATTCAGTTGCCCGCCCCTAACCCACCGGCAAAGGGATGAGGCAAAGCCCCTTGCACCGGGCAGAGGAAGTGACAGGAGAGCAGGAGAGGATTAGAAAAGAGGTAGAAGTAGCTAGGGTGACAACAAAGGTCCCCGTCTCGTGGCGGACGCACATTAGTGCAGGGGGAAGATGCAGTTCAGCTCACAGACTAGCATCTAGTAGCACACAGGCTGCGGAAGTCTGCGGAAGTCTGCGGAAGTCTGTGGAAGTGGGGGAAGAAAGAAAGCCAGAAAGAGGTGCATGGAAATGCAACTGAGGGTTGGATTAGAAGGCTACAGTGAGGTCCATAAAGCATATTAATACACAACCTAGGGGTGCAGAAATGCCCCATGATGATCAGTCCTGAGATGATTCCATGTTTTAGCCATCCACTGATCCGATTCTTTGGACTGGGATTTGAGTCAACACAGGCATATTTAAATGCATATGGAGCCTAGTTCCATTTCCAGACTCAACCAAATACACTACATGTTCAAATGTTTGTGGACACCCCTTCTAATGAATGCATTTAGATTGTTTTCCTAGTGACCTAGGTTTTGCTGGTGACCTGCCATACTGGTCCTTACTGGTGAGAAGAAACGTCAACATTTCTTAACGAATGGACCAATAAAAATCATCCAAAACGATCCATTCATCCATCTTCCTATCCACTTCTTCCTGGTCAGGGTAGCGGAAAGTTCCAATCCTACCGAGAATCATTGGGCACAAGGCAGGGCACAAGGCCTAGACCGGACGCAAGTATCACATGCAACCATTCACTTAAACACTCACACTTAATGAATGCATTTAGCTACTTGAAGTTGCACCCATTGCTGACACAGATGTGCAAATTCACAAACACACAGCTTGTCTAGTCCTAGGAAAGAAGTATAGCCAATAGAATAGGACTCTCTGGAGCAGAAAAACGTGAACCTCTATCTCCTCATCACTCTTAGAGTATCCCACCCGTAGTTACGAACGGGTGGGATACTTGGCGGGACCAAGTTGAAGACATGCCTTGTGCTACATACTGTCGCTGTCATGCAAAAACCTTCAAACGTTCTTATTTTTGCTGGTTTTCATGTTTTACCCTTTTTTTTTTTTTTTTTACCTGAATTGTGCACTGTGTGAATATCGGCCTATACTCAGTATTAGTGCACTTGTATGTAGGGGATCAGAGACCAAACATGAATCAGAACATCCCTAATTACAACTGCATTCAGTAAAGTAGGGCTGTTATTGCCCCTCATTACCCCCAATCTTTAAAAAGCTGGATGTATAGGTTTCTATTCTCCATACTCCACCACTCTGTTTTTAAAGCTACACTTGAATTGCACCAGCGTCAACAAATCCAATCAATCGAAGCAACCCAAGATTCACATGCCTAACAGAAACACACACACACACATCTGCTCACACATGGGTTGGCGAAGGCTTCCTTAGTTACCACGGTGACCCAGATTCCCCTCTCTTACGCAGTGAGCTGCAGAGGGTCGAGCTAAATATAATCGCGTTACCCTGGCTCTCGCGTTACGATCTGCACCTCTAATTGGATTCATTACCCAGAGCACTCCAAGCCCGACGCCGCTCAATGGCCGCTTAACTACTTATTGTTTTGCCTCTTTTTTTTGGAGGGGGGGTAAAAATACTATGTGTTCACAGTGGTGTCATTTTCAGTCAGAGATGCTAATCAAATAAACATGTATAATATAAATACTCAGCATTAATCAGAGCGTCTTGTCACCTAGGGCACGCTCTATTCATCCAGCTAGTGCTCGACATCTCCGTTGCTGGAGCACACTGTTAGTCTTTATGAGTCACTGCACTGGGAGAAAGCGAGAGCGTGCGAGAGAGGGCGGAGAGGTACAGAAAGAGAGGTGGTGGCAGGTACTACTACTGCGGGGTCGTTTCAGTATGCAGGCCTGAGACATCCAACCTGATACTATGCTGGCTCTATTTGGGTCAACAGCATGTATAGCATCACTGTTGTGCGCTTGGCTGCTGTCGCGTCTGACGAGAGAGAGGAGCGATAGAGCCTGGCTTGTTTCTTACTATATAATTAGCCTCGCATTACTACCTGCAACACCCGCTGAGCTCCTGTCCACAAAAAAAACAGTGACAGGCACTGCCTCGCACTCCGTCTGCTATGAGCTCATCCTGTAGGTGGGAAAGTGTTGGACAGGAGTGTGTGTTAACCGCTGCGCAGAGCCTTATCCGATATGTCAGAGAAAGCTAGACTTACAGTGGCAGCATAAATACTGTAGAGGGGATCTGGATATGTGTGAGAGAGGAGTGTGTTTAAGGGAGCACTCCAGCAGTTTTCAGCCTAATCTGTATCTGCAGCAACTGCCCATTGGCTTGTGTCCGATCAGGTCCATAGGGAAATGTGGAAATTACTGCCCAACTGACCGTGTGCTAGAGATCTGGTTGGAAATCACAGGCGTACACCTTAAAAGGGCTCATATCAAGAGACATTGTGTCATTTAACACTGAGCATTCATTCCATAGGGTTCATGCTCACTATATAGACAAAAGTATTGGGACACCAGTTCATGCATTGTTTCTTCTGAAATCAAGGGTATTAAAAAAGAGCTTTTGTTGGAGAAATGGTCTACTGTGCAGGGAAGGCTTTTTACTAGATTTTGGAACATTGCTGTGAGCATCTGATTGCATTCCACAACAAGAGCACTAGTGGCCACTCCACCTTCCATCTCCAACTGCCCGATTAATTCCAGAGAACACAGTTCCACTTATACCCCTCTAGTTCCACTTATACCCCTCTAGCCCACACCTGGCACAAGGCACGGTGCTAATAGGTTACTTAGTCCTATTCTATTGGCAATACAGTTGTGGTCTAAAGTTTACAGATCATGGAATTTGTAAATCTCATGCCAATATTGGGGGTTTCTGAAATCAACACAGGTTAAAAAAAATAAAATAATATATATATATATATATATATATATATATATATATATATATATATATATATATATATATACATCCATGTAGATAAATTCAATTGGTATTAAAAGTTCTAAAATGTCCATTAACTTCTGTCCTCTTAATTCAGCTAACGGCTTCTCCGTGCCCATATGAGTTTGTTGTCCCCTTAAATGTTAAATGTAAGATATTGGTCCTTTAAGTGTGTGAAAGTGGTAAAGAGAGAGGGAGGGAGAGATAGAGGGCTAGGTGTGTCTCATACCAGGGTTTTTTTCATTCCAGCTGAGAGTTTGAAAGCATCCGGAGCACAAAGGATCAGTCTGTTCTCTGTCTGTCCCTTTCCCTCTCTCTCTCTTTCTCGCTCTCTCTGTTTGATGGACGCTGAGGCTTGACCTGACTTCATCTAACAGTGGAACTGCGTACAGGTCCGCTGACAGCTCTGACTGAACATTAGCTCGTTTTCTTTCTCTCTTTCATGCCCCAGTCACTTCCCGAATCCTCTTGACATTACACACTGTACACCCCTCCATATCAGACTTCAAGGTGTCCCCAGCACCCCAGCTGCAGACCGGAGAGCCTTCAGAGAGCACCTGTGCTTTACTAACGCCAGTGAGCTGCTGTAGACTGGAGGAATGGACATAGTTTCAGGTGTAGTGTAGACTGTTACAGCAGTGCTGCTGCACCTCCTCTCTTACAGTCACATCTGTGTACTGAAGAGCAGCTCCACCATAATCACAGAGGTGCTTATTCTCTCTCTCTCTCTTCTGTCCTATCCTAACTTCTATCTCTCTCTCTCTCTCTCTTCTGTCCCTAACTCTTATCTCTCTCTCTTCCTCCCTTTTTATTGCCTCACTGACCACTTTCTCTCTTTTCTTTTCTTTTTTTTCTTTCTTTCATCTCTTTGATCTCTTTCTACATTCCTCTTCTTTCTTTCTTTTCTTTGATCTTTTTTCTCTTCTTCCTTTTCTCTGTTCTCTCTTTCCTCTCTCCTCCATCTCCCTGACCTCTTTCTTCTCCTCTTTTCTCTTTTCTTCTCTTTCTTTCATTATAGACCTCATCCTTCCATCTCTCTTTGGTTTGTCTCTTTCTTCTTTCTTTCTTTCATCTCCCTGATCTCTTTCTTCTCTTTTTTCTTCATTTCTTCCCTTTCTTCTTTACAGACCTCTTCCTTCCATCTCTCTTTTTTTCTTTTATATTCCTGACCTCTTCCTTCTTTCCATCTTCCATCTCCCCAACCTCTTTCTTCTCTTCTTTTCTCCTTTCTTCTCTTTCTTTTATTATGAACCTCATCCTTCCATTTCTCTTTCTTCTCTCTTTCTTTCATCTCCCTGATCTCTTTTTCCTCTTCTCTTCTCTTCATCTCCATGAGCTCTTCCTTCTCTTATCTTCTCTTCCTTTTATCTCCATGAGCTCTTCCTTCTCTTCTCTCATTTCATCATTTCCATGGCCTTTCATCTCTTCTATTCACTTCTCTTCTTTTCATCTCCCTGACCTCTTACTTTGGTCTCTCTCTCTTTTTTTAATCACCAATCTCATCTTCTCTTCTTTTTTATATTGCTCTCCTCTTTTCTCTTCTCTTTTACCCCCCCCCCCCTTCTCTCTCTCTCTCCCTCTCTCTCTCTCTCTCTCTCTCTCTTGCTCTCTCTCTTTCTTTCTTTCTCTCTCGGCCTCTCTCACTCCGGGCAGCTCCCAGTGGGCCACAAAAAGTGTGTGTGTCGTGTGACAAACTCAGATCAGCACCGACATGCTTTTAAACTCCACACAGTCCCTGTAGCACAGACACAGACCCAGACACACACACACACACATACACAAACGCACTCACACTAACTGCGCCTCTGCTATTGATCAGTGTGTGACGAGGGATCCGTTTAGACGCTGCCCCTCAGCAGGAGAAACAGGCTTTGTCACGCCTGTGGATCTGAGAGGCTGTTAAAAGACTGGAACTTCTGAAAACCAGCCGGACGCATGATGCCTCACGCTCGCTCACACACTCTCACACAGTCATTTCCCAAAGTTGCCTGCTCGGAAATAGACCTAACGGGTGAGGCCGGGTCCGGAGGAGGGAGGAGAGAGGAGGGAGGGGAGGGCAAAGACAAAGGACGAGGCACTGTGTAATTAAACATCAAACTGTTTGCAGGTGTCCAGAGCGCAGGCTGTGCCTCCCTCGAGTGCCCGCTATCTCCCCCTGCACTGACGCTGCGCAGCCCGCCTCAGCCCGCCTCAGCCACACCGCTCAGCTTTTGATGTTTAATTAAATCCAAGAGGTGTTTCTGGAGCTGTTTGCAAAGTATAAACATTTAAATAAATATTTTCTTTTTTTTGGTGAGAGAGGAAGGAAAAAAATGGAAAAGGCAGACAGAAGCATACTGTAACTTGCTACTGGCAAAAGTGTGTGAGAGAAGACCGAAACCATTTACTTTGTCAGAAATAATGAATTAAAGAAAAACACATAAGCGCTCTGCCATTTTGCATGATAATTTATGCGTCTTTCCAAGAAGACGGGAAAACAATGCTAATGAGTCTTAGAGGCTGATACTGGAGAGAGGGAGGAAGAGAGACAGAGAGACAGCAACACAGAAAATATACCATCTCTCTCTCTCTCTCTCTCTCTCTCTCTCTCTTTTTTTTTTAAGTAACTGTCAGCACAGTTCCTGCAGCTGTGGGTGTGTTTGTGGTTAGGAGAGGAGGAAGACTCTAAGCTTAGTTAGTGTAGCGGTTTTGAGGGTGTTTTGGTGGGATAACAGGAGAGTCACGATGGCAGGGGGGGCAAAGGGTACCACAGGGATGGGCATTTGAACCATTTGCTATTTGAACATCCAGATTCAAAGACCAATAGTGTGCAAACAACCCAGAGAGAACTGATTTTGTATGGAAATATCAATATCAATTATATCATCATATCAATTATATCATCATTATATATATTTAAAAAATATATATATATTAATATATATTAAAACATAATAAAAAAAGTTATGCTATGCCATGCTATGCTTTGCTATGTGGCTTCTGTGTGAGCCATTGCAGTGCCATACACCACCCAATCAGAGCAGAACTCATCAAATTATTCATGAGCTTACTATAAAACTAGCGAAATAACAGGGTGGTAAATAGGCTTGTAAAAACAAATGAAAGCATTTTCACTCCAGTTACAGTCACATACTTCTTATTTAAATGCCAAAGAACGGCTAACATACTCCATACAATGCATTCTTTGGCACCTTTAAAAAAATTAACAGCATCTGACAGATGTTTTGATTGAGTTGATATTTTAACTGACATCTGAAGAGCTGGATGATGCTGATGCAAACTTTATTTATATTACTCCATTTATATTTATCTGCAGTTCTAATCCAGGTAGACCAGAACCCAATTTATATGTCAGCACCTTTATTAATGAAAAGGTACATAAAATATTGACTGTCACCATCAGCCCTTTTCAGGGCTTATAACATTAGCCCTTTATCCCTGTCATGGACTTTATTTTGCCCAAAAAGAGACTCTGAAATTTGGGTGTTCAGTCTGTTCGATTTGGTCCAAATTCAGCCCAAAGTGGACATATTTTTTGGACCACACATAGCCCTAAAATAGCCATGGAAATCATTTGATGGAAGCACACACCCAACCCAGTCTTTCTGAACATAATTGCTACGGTTCAAAAACTTCATATACTGACGTCTTGGAAAAGAAAGAGATTGTGTAGAGGGATGTCTTTTCTAGATGACTTTTGACCTTTCATTTTTCAACCAAATATCAATGTTGTTAAAACGTCATGCACAGTTATCTTATTAATGTCTTGTTTGCTGGCTGGGTCTGAATATAGCACTGGCTAAAACGTCATATTGATATGGACATCTGTATATTCAAATAGCCTTACCCATCCCTAAAGGAGACTGCAAGCTCTTTGCCATGCAGGGTATAGGGCCAAAGGGTCACAGGGTCAAAACATGGGGGCACTATCCAGGCAAACAGGTCACACGCAAAAAAAAAAAAAAAAAAAAAAAAAAAAAAAGTTTCCCAACCTCAATGACATGTGTTTTCCTCCAGAGGAGAGCTACAGGGAGAGATAGAGGCCTACTCCATAGCACACAGATGGGGGCACAAACAGAGGGTTGGAAAACAAGTTGGGGAAAGCTAGAGAAGAGTTATGTCAACCCGACCGGCCCTTTGAGGGACACCTGGTGGAGACCTACGGGCCAGAGGGAGGTCATAGGTTGAACTCTCCCTGGTTTTGTGTTCCGTGGCAGCCCAGAGCAGACGTCACACGGACAAAGACAGACAGAGACGCACTGCAACAGAAAGAAGACACTTTAAAGACAGCCAACAAGGACATCAGAAAGGAATGAGGTGACTAGGGCAGGGGAGGACTGGACCGGAGTTGACGGGAGTGGACGGGAATGGGCGACTGGCACTGGCGGGCGGCAATGACGGACATGAAGGACACATGGGGTCAGAGTTTCATGTCTCAGAGAAGCTAATGGAAGAACAATGGGCTCAATGGTGATGAGAATAAATGTCTACCTTTAACCTGCACAGAGACAGTTTAAAATCAGACAAACAGACCAACAGACAGACAGACAGACAGACAGACAGACATCACAAAGCAGACATAACATAACAAACAAAGCACGTATACTCACCGGCCAGGACAAGACACACACATATGAACACACACCCCATATACAAGACATAAGTACACAGCACTGCCATTTTCATAGGCCACACCCAGGACCATTAGGTTCCACCACCATACTTCTCCAACTCACCGCATGGCCCTTGCTGTTTGACAGGGATGTGAGTTTGCGTTCTGCACTCTGCGTTCCTCCTCTCGCAGTCGTTGGGGTACGTGTGTCCGTCCTTGCCGCACAGGGGTTTGTAGGTGCCGTCGCAGTGGATCGGCTCGCAGGAGCAGCGCGCCCGTCCATGCTCCAACAAACACACCGCACTGAACTTACACTCTTCCTGGCACTCCTCTGGGGGACGCACACAAATAAACACCACATATCAACAAAACAGTGAATAGCTAAAAGGCTCTGTGATAATGAATGCTTATAGGCTCTCTCCCGCTCTTCCTCTCTCTCTCCCTTTCTGTCCTTCTCTCTCTGCCTCTTGCACAATCAGACAGCTGATATTGACTCACTTAGGGGTTTTGAATTAATTACCATGCCTGATTATTTAATCAATTATCTAATTCCATTCAGATTGATTTGAATCTTTTTCTATTCACAGTTGTGTTAAGCTGTCACAGTCGAGCTGTAGCGCTTTATAATTACAGAGGCCTTTCATCGGATGGAGAAAATCAGGGGACTTATTATGTTATTGTACAAGTCAGTGCTTGATTTACGTTTGATTGCATTAGCCAACCTGCCTTTTTAAGGATGTGACAGGCTCTACATACTGATGAGCACAGGCTGCGTCTCTCCGAGCTCAGGCCTGCCGTGGCCTAAATCGAGCTCTCTCGAACATCCTGAGATCAGGTTTTTGTCGTTAAAATGGTCCGTTAAAATGATTCCAATCACTTAGGTAATGTGACTCAAATTTGACAGATAATGTGATTCAATTCAGCCAGCCCCTGTGAATGCAAACTCAGTGAGTCAATGTGATTCAGTCTAGTCAGCCACTGTGAATTCAAACCAGTGAGTCAATGTGATTCAGTCTAGTCAGCCACTGTGAATTCAAACCAGTGAGTCAATGTGATTCAGTCTAGTCAGCCACTGTGAATTCAAACCAGTGAGTCAATGTGATTCAGTCTGGTCAGCCACTGTGAATTTTAAACAAGTGAATCAATGTGATTCAGTCTGGACAGCCACTGTGAATCAAACCACCAAGTCAATGTGATTCAGTCTGGTCAGCCACTGTGAATTTTAAACAAGTGAATCAATGTGATTCAGTCTGGTCAGCCACTGTGAATTCAAACCAGTGAGTCAATGTGATTCAGTCTGGTCAGCCACTGTGAATTCAAACCAGTGAGTCAATGTGATTCAGTCTGGTCAGCCACTGTGAATTCAAACCACTGAGTCAGTAGAAGTCACTCTGGTCAGCTAATGCAATTCAAACTAATAATCTAACTGTTCAGTCAACCTGACTCAAACTGATTGGCAGCTGTGAATTAAAATAGTCAATAAATACGATTCAAATCATTTCACCACTGAGATTCAAACCAGGCACCTAAAATGATTTCAACAGTTTAGTAAACGTTAATGCAAACTGGCCAGCTAATGTGATTCAAACCAGTCAGTGAACTGTTCAGTTACCGAGAATCTAGAAATTGGTAACTGCGACTCAGTCAGTAATATGGTTTAAACCATTTGCCAAAGTGATTCAAAATAGTTATCTAACATGATTTCAGTTGAAGTGATTCAAACCAGTGGCCTAAAGTGACTCAAAATAGTCAGTTAACATGATTCATACTGGTCTGTTTACCTAATTTAGAGCCAGTTAGTCAGTATGATTCAAACAGGTCAGCTAATGTGACTCAAAACAAATGTGACTCAAACCAGTCCATATACAGTCAGTCAATATAATTCACACTGGTCAGTTGATGTGCTATTAATCAAGTCTGTATCCTTATTTTCAGTCCTGACAAGGCAGGTTGTCCCAAATGGCAAATGTCCCAAAAATGTACATACACAAACAAACAGACAGGCGCACACTTACACACTCCTTTACACCCGCCAGCCGGACAACAGAAGACTGAAACCAACTCCACACACAAATAATAATCTACTGTATGGCGAGTGAGACACGCTCGTAGTGTGTGTGCATGGCTGCGGGGCGTCAGAGTCAGGCAGGGAGGATCTTTTCATCACTGCCGAAGATCCAGTCCTGCCACAATACACCTGCCAGCGCCCGACAGGCAAATTGGATTTGTGGAGATTGGTATCGCGCAGGCATGACAGCGCCGCTAACCCGACTTAATTTGTCCAAAGCCTCCTCGCTGCAGCCATGACAAAATAAATCAAACGCCGCCGCGGGCTGCTTGATCAGAGTTTGGGAGCTGCATGCTGGCATGCGGGCAGGAGTTGATGCTATCTGGGCTGAGGGTAGCGCACATCACACTGACCCACACTACCATTCAAGATTGCAATTACTTCTCATGATACTTTTTTGTAAATTTATACACTGTAATAACTTAGACAGGAGACTTTACGACTAAACCAGAGACCAGCATATATGTTATAGGTTTGACTCAACAGTGCTGAGAAGTGTTCTGAGAAGAAGATTTCAGAATCATTGCATTTAAAATAGGATTATATATAAATATGTAATGTCATTTATGTGATTTAAAACTTTTCAAACAGAGGTTGTAAACTTTTGAGTAGGGATTTAAACATTTTGAGAATATTTTACACTTCCAAAAAGTGTTTTTAAATTTTAACCTTTCAAACAGTATTTAATGTTTTTTAGGAAGATAACACATTTTTAATCAGTGATTTTCATCTTTTGAGTAATGGTTTTAAACTTTAGAGCAGATGTACATTTTGAATATTTTACACTTCTGAGTAGTGATTTTAAACATTTCAAACAGAGGTTGTAAACTAATGAGTAGTGATTTAATTGTTTTGAGAATATTTTACACTTCCAAGAAGTGGTTTTAAATTTTGAAGAGGTGATTTTAACCTTTCAAACAGTATTAAATTTTTTTAGGAAGATAACAAACTTTTAATCAGTGATTTTCATCTTTTGAGTACTGATTTTAAACTTTAGAGCAGTGGTTGTAGACTTTTGAGTAGTGATTTAAATCTTTTCAGAAGATTTGAAACTTTCAACCAGTAATTTTTAACTTTTGAGTACTGATTTTAAACTTTAGAGCAGATTTACAATTTATTTGAATATTTTACACTGAGTTGTGATTATAAACATTTTAAGCAGAGGTTGTAAACTATTGAGTAGTGATTTATACGTTTTGAGAATATTTTACTCTTTCAAGAAGTGGTTTTAAACTTTGAAGAGGAGATTTTAACCTTTAAATAGGTGATTTAAATTTTTGAGTAGTGATTTTGAACTTTTCAATGGATTTTAAACTTTTAAACAAACTTTCAATAAGTGATTTTAATCTTCTGAGTACTGATTTTAAACTTTAGAGCAGTGGTTGTAGATAGATTGTTTGAGTAGTGATTTAAACATTTTTAAAGATTTTAAACTTCTGAATAATGATTTTAAATTCTGGCCAGATTTGAAACCTTTGAGAAGATTTAAAAACTTTTAAGAAGTGATTTTAAACTTCAGAGCAACGATTTAAAGCTTTTAAACACTTTCTTAAGCAGTGATTTTAAAACAATTTAAAAGTGATTTTGAGTACCTTGCTTCCGGCAGGGACCTGAGTGGACCTTCTTCAGGTGTCGTTCCTTCATCAGGGCGGTACGCTGCATCTGGCACTCGCTGCTGTAGCTCCTCCCATCACTGGCACACAGTGGCTCGGCCCCTGGTGGGCAGGAGTCAGGTGGTGCTGAAGTCTCCATCTTACGGCTCTCCGGGTTTACCACACACGTGACGTTGAGGCCGCTCTGGACTTCGCGACACGGATCTGATAGAAATAGACAAAGAGGATTGTCAACCCAGCCAACCCAAATCCAGGTGTTCATCTTAAGGCTTATTATCCATCCAACTACGAGCTTCATATGTAGGCTACGTAATCAGAACAGGTGGAAATTAATTTTGAAATTTGGGAAATTTCTGTAAGTAGCTCGCAGAGACGGCATTTTGAGCCTTGTCCTGCTTGACACACCTTTTGCTGATGACATTCCTAGAAATTGGCTGCAACTGCCTACATTTGCCCTAGTCATACACGAACAGCGCTCTGCTTTCCCACTGCCAAATCAGAATGCGCTGCAGTAAGTGGCATCATGTTGGTCCAGCAGGTCTGTCTTCATGTATCTTCATAACAACCAGAGGGGCTTTTTTCCCCACTTACATCTTTCCCAACAAGCCAATCGACTCCTGAGGGGCGGGACATCTCATAATACAGCCACCAAGTTTAGTATCACAAGCTCCCTCATTCACATTTCACCAAGTAAACTCTCTCCTCCTCCGCTAATGTCTCTGGGTGCTGAGGTCAATATGAATAAAGCCCTATTGCACCAGTCATAACCGACAGAGCTGCTGTCTATGAGGCACCCTTCATCGAGAAGAATCTGTCTGAAGCTGAAATGTGGCAGCTGACAACTGACGGGAAGGAATGGAGTGATGGGCGAGAGGGAGAGCTAATGTGCCCACAAGTGGCCACGGGGCACGCTCAGCCAGGCCCTGGCAGCGCCTCATAAAATGGTAATGGAAATGCCATGTTGGCCATTGAAAGGAGCGTGAAAATCTCGCCAGCCTCCGCACTTTTTCAACACAGGGAAGAGACAAAGCACTTCTCAGGCACTGTCGCAAATTAGAACAATGCCAAGCTGCGAGCAAGTCATTCACGTCAGGGGAGAGAAAACGAGAGAGCGAGCGCGGGCGCGAGAGGGAGAAACAGTGAGAGAGAGACGGAGAGAGAAAACAGGCTCCGAATGGGAGGAATAAAGATGAAACAGAACTGAAACAGAACAAAGAGATAGAGAACAGAAGAGAGAATAGGCACAGAGAGAGAGAGAGAGAGAGAGAGAGAGAGAGAGAGAGAGAGGGGAAGAAATCAGGCAAAGAAAAAAAAAATAAAGACAAAGGCAGTAGACAGAGATAGACACACACAAACACACACACACACACACACACTGATTCCAAGGCCCTGGATTAAAGACAAAAAATGACAAGAGCTCACATAAAAGGGACTATTGAGAGAGAGAGCAAGAGAGCGAGAGAGAGAGAGAGAGCGCACACGCAAGAGAGGGGCAAACAGAGACCAGGAGGACACCCAGACCCAGTACCAGGTCAGGAATTATGTACATTAGCACACTGGAATGGTCTACGCGTGTGGAAATGGGAAAATATGGACTCGGACCAAAGGGCTAAGCATAATGGCGAGCGCAAATTTTAGCCATATGAAGCAGTGTGAGCCGCCGCCGCAAAAAAAACCCCAAAAAAAACTGCCTCCCATTAAAAGCAGCCGGGCAGTCCAGCCGCCCAGCAGTCCGACAGCCCAGCAGTTCAGCGTCCAGGCTCAGGGCCGCCACAATGAGGCTGCTGTAATTAGCCAGAGGCGAGCGGGCTGCTCCAGCTGTGCGGATGAGCCCGCTCTATTAGCCTGGCTCCGGTGTGGAGAGGCTGGCTTGGCTGAGGCCTGGATGTGCGCGCTGGATGAGCAACAACTACAGCCACTGTTTATCCGCTTTAGTGAGCACACATAGCCAGCCTTAATTTGAGCGAGCGTCCATTGAAACAACAATGGCTCGATTCCCACTGTGCGTGCCTGGGGTGCGTGTCTGGGCTTTGCTTTTTGTCTATGCTTTTTTTCTCTGGTGTGTGTGTGTGTGTGTGAGAGAGAGAGAGAGACAGAGAGAGAGAGATTGTGTGAATGTGTATATCTGTGGGTGTGGAAGTGTAATGCTACTAATACAAAATGTCGCCTACTTGTGTAATGATTTCCCATATTTCTATGGCTTCTGACATTTTAGAATAATAGCAGAGACATTGTCACCGGGGTTGGGTAGTAAAGGAATGCGTGTGAGGTGTTATGTAATCCCCAAAAAAGGAAACTGGTACAGTGAATGAGAAAAGGCAATAATCAATATGAGAAGACTGGCAGGATTATTCTAATATTACACACCAAAATTATTATCATTTTACATTATTATATATTTTTGCTAGTTCAGACCATGCCCTCAGCTTATGATGATTTGGGAGAAGACTGTAAAGCTGGGTTTATACTGGACATAATGCAACCGCTCGCCAAAAATGACACAATTGTAGCTCTTGCACCCAGCGTGTTGGCCCTGCACGCTGTCGCGCCACTCTGACCTTCATTTGAAATGGACAATTTAGGTTCTTTTCAATGGGTGTTTCTCTGCACTGCCACCTGTCATCCGAGGAACAGTACAACAACGGAAGCGCCAAGTATTTAAAAAACAGTATACGTGCCTATAGTGTTCGCAGCAGGTCCTGCATTGTGTGTGGGTCAGGCTCTGCGTGTGGATTTGTGCAGGACACTCTCAAGCCAAAGTATAACTGAGCCTTTTGAGAGAAAGGAGCTTTGGAGTTCTGGTGGCTTCTGCTTTGCGGGAGGCAAAGCAAGCCCCCCTCTAATATGTGGAGCCAGGAATGATAGATGATAGGGTTAGAGAGGGGGTAGCATGGTGGTTGAGGGTTGTACAGACCCCCAATTTTAGGTATGCCAGAACGCCACACACCAAAAATGCGATATTCCTTTATTCAGCTCTGATCAAAATTTTTACAGTTTCATATGCAATATGAATACACTTCACCAATTACTGTTGCCTCTGTAGCTGACTGGACGGTTGCGTCCCACCAACCACATCCTATATACTGTATCGTGTATCTACATTTTTGCTGTTCCTCACATTTTGATGTAATTTGAATCTTAAGGTTCTTCTCTACATTGTACCAAATTTTAGTGATGAACGGACCATTTGAAATGCTTAAAAATTAAATTAGGGTGACCTCCATAACACTCTTGTTGCTGAATGCAATCAAATCCTCACATCAATGTTCCAGAATCTAGTAGAAAGCCTTCCTCCCTGGACAGCAGGGATAGTTACTACAAAAACAGGATACACTCTTTTTTTATATACCCTTGATTCCAGTAGAAACACTGATTGAAGAGATGTCCCAATACTTTTGTCCATGTAGTGTAGTGGCATTTCCAAAAACATCTCAAACTGGGTTACAGGCATCAGAGTTTCGCTTTTCCAAAATGGAAAGTAGCCTACCCACTGCCTGCCTTTTTTATGAGCAGCGAAGGATGTCTTTATCACCTGAAGACACTCTGTCCCTGTTCACACAATGTAAAGGTCAGCTAGGGCTTTCACCACTGTATCACCTATTACTGAATTCAAGCAGCTCAGATCTTTAGATAATGCTCTTAAGATGATGAAAAACCTATTCCATCAACGTGCTGCGTGCAAATATTTGACTGCTACTGTATGTGTGGGATCAGTAACGCCCATCACAGGAGGAGTTGAGATTTAGGGCCGCTGGATGCTCTCAGCTGCGAGTACATCGTCCCTCGTGGGGAGCATGAGGCGGAAAGCACTCTAAGACATCTATTACCGTGGTCCCTCGGGGGCTGGGTCATTCATCGGGCTCTGCCTCTCGGGGTGTCATCATTTAAAGAGCTGACTGAACTCTTGCCTTGCTGGAGAACGGCTGAAAATCACCCGCCTCAGGACAAGACACCTCCAGAAAACCCAAGACTAGAGCATAATGGTAAGGATTCTTCTTCTCGAATGCAAAATCGAATGAAAAATCACATTTTCACCTGCCTGCATCTGCAGTTCCTTGATGGTGGGCACAAACAAGCCTCGGTTTATAGGTGCCGTGTTAGCTCGCCCAACAAGATTTTTAATATCTTTCAAAAGCAAGCCTGTTATTACTTCTAGTGAATCAAATAACCACAGAGGTGTGACAAGGCAGGATTCAGCGCCGCGAGCCAAGCCTTCTTCAGCATTCATAGTGTACGCCACTGATCCGATTAAGTCCACTCAATACCCAGACTTCACTCAGGAATCTACACCAGCATGAACAGGACTCTCTGGCATCGCAGGGTATATCTAATCCCTGAGGTGTGGCACAACCATTTCAAATCCTCAGTGACTGATGAGGATGAGGAACAGGACACCAGCGGTTATTAACAGAGTTCATTCGGTAAAAAAATGCACATGGATGCACTCAGGTTACAGCTGATATCGCTCACTCGTTCAGGCCCTGGGATGACAGTAATGGAAGACAGTGGCTTTGAACTATGGCTGTAAAAACCACTCAACCACTTAAAAATGCTGCGTGTTGCTCTGTAATGAATAAAGCTACTGTACAGGTACGTTTTTGGCCTAACAGGGTATTAGCAATGTTAATGTTCCCTCAAAGATAAAACATGCTCCATATGGTCTAACGGTATTCCCTTAAAGGTACACTACATTGACTTTTCCAAGAGAATGAAGCTTATTTATCAAGTTTATATAAAACAAAAATATATTATATAACAAAGGTATATGATACAATTAACCCCTTAACACTCCAATGCTTATTTATTACAGACTAAGGTGTATTACTCAGTAACTACAGGGACTTCTGTACAAACTGGTGAGGCTATTCTTTGGTAATAGAAGTTTGTAAAAACACTTTCGGTCCATAGGCTCTTTAAGGGGTTAAGCTACTAAAGACCCACCTCAGAGACAGGCAGGGTAAAACTCGCTTTACAGACTCACCAGTCACTGTTGTCTCTATGATTGACATTGCAACAACCAAACTGACTGGATATACATTTCCATTTACATTTACGGCATTTAGCAGACGCTCTTATCCAGAGCGACTTACAAAGTGCTTTGCTATTTACCCAAGAAAACCTTCGCTAGTTAGAATAGGCTAATAATTCAAAAGATACCTCTAAGCTTAGACATTGCTAAACACAATACAATAAGGCGACCATAGAACTATTCGTCCAAGTACTCTCGGAAGAGGTGGGTCTTCAGTCTGCGTTTGAAGACAGCGAGGGACTCGGCCGTTCGGACACCCAGGGGAAGCTCGTTCCACCACTTTGGTGCCAGGACAGAAAAAAGTCTGGACGCTTGTCTTCCGCGGATTTTGAGGGATGGTGGGTCGAGCCGAGCCGTACTTGAAGCTCGAAGGGCTCTTGGTGCGGATCGGCTTTTGACCATTGCCATCAGATACGGAGGGGCTGGTCCGTTCTTGGCTTTGTAGGCCAGCGTCAGGGTTTTAAATCTGATGCGGGCAGCTACAGGAAGCCAGTGGAGAGAACGCAGCAGTGGAGTGACATGGCTACGCCACTGGATGGTTGTATCCCACCAACTGCAACTCATAACAGGCGCCAAATGCACAAGACTGTCCTCTGCTTTGTCACTTATGGTACTAGCGTCTCCAAAAACAGCCCAGATTGGGTTCCAGACATCTGAACTGTAGGAAATCTTGAAGCTCCTGAACTGTCTAATGTCTCCATGCTCATGGACCTTCCTAAAGACTGCTATTAGACTGCAATTGGAGTTTGGGTAACATGGTGGATACAGTCTATACATGTCAGTTAGATTAATTGATTATACTTTTAGGGGTTCTTTTGTGGCAATGGCATCAGAGAACCATGCTTCCAAAAGAATCACTGGATGGTTCATTGAGCATCTATTGTAAACGAGATGTGCAAAGGAACCTTTTTTAATGTGTAAAGAAGCTCCAGATAACAGTGAAAGAGTGTCCTTAGGGTCAAAAACAGACAGACCCTGTTTTTGCTCTATCCCTGTGTTGGAAGTTGAGATCAAGCAAAAATGCTGACTTTCTGGGGTGCCCCTGAGGGTACCACCCCACTGACACGCAGAGTACTGCCACTGTGACTGGTAGAACTCACTAGTTTATCCTCTATGTTGTCACTTATGGTGCTAGTGTCTCCAAAAACAGCTCAGACTGAGTTCTGGACATGGTTCACTGAGTGTGATGAACCTTTTGTAAAGTTTAAGCTCCACATAACAATGAAGAGTGTCCTGAGGGTCCCCAGACAGATCCTGTTTTTCGCTCTATCCCTGTGCTGGAAGTTGAGATCAAGCAAAAATGGAGACCTCCTGGGGTGCCCCTGAGCACCGGTGTGAAACCACTGATCTATACAGATGATATTTTTTTCATAGAACTGTAAATCCAAGCTTAAGAAACGTTTATTAATCTTTATATTTTAAGACTACACTGGTTCCATAAAGAACCTTGTTTTTTGCGAACTGTTCTTTATGGAACCAAAAGTGGTTCTATAGTTTCCTTAATATGAACGTAATCATTCATCTCAGCCTACTCTCTCAGCCTCCTTCTTCAAAATCCAGAGATGTTCACCATTGCTGGGCTTTGCATGAGCTAAAGGTATTGGCCCATTTTAACCCACGTTCCCAGCAGTGTGTCGGACTGACCTACGCTAAATGAAGACATCTCGAATCGAGGAATCCGACGCAGTAAGACGCATCAAATACAAACCCACCGCCGTGTCCGAGAGTGGCAGGAAATGAGAACACAGAGACGAGTCGTCTGACAGCGAGGAGGAGGGGAGACGTCATTAGATGGTCCAGCGTGGCAGAGAGCTCTTTCATGAACAGAAGACATTCTGTCCTCATGACTCAAAAAACTTTAACCCAACATGAAACAGCCTGAATTTAATCAAAGCGAGGGGGAATCTGAAATTCAGACAGCTCGCGAGGTGAGGAAGGAGGGAGCTGTCGCTCAGCGCAGAATGATTTATCTGAAATTCTCCATGTATTTTTTAAAGCACTCCCACACATCACTCTCTGCCAGCCTACCTTTGAAATCCCAGGTGACACGAAACATTACCAAAAACCTATGGAATTTCTGCGCGTCCGTAAATGAACATGTGAATTTGATACTAAATTTCAGAGCCAATTAAACACACACTGCTGAAGTGCCAACTTAAACCACATCTTCAATTTATCACATCTAACACTTCTGAAGCTTTTATGTAATCTCAGTGAAGTTGACTGGCAGAATAAGTAGCCCAAAAGTGATTATCTTCACTCAGCTCATTTAAAACCTTGAGCCGTGATCAACAGAGGAACCGTTTTTAGTCGATCCAACTTTTTTCGTTCGTTATCAGTGCCAACAGTTCCCACTACAAAGGGCCTGCGTTCAAGTAACCAAACAGTCAGTCAGATGGCGAAAGCGACTGAGGCTGGCTGAGCGAGGATGAAAATTCAGGCAGTATTTTTAGACATTTTCACGTCGCATCATACACTATACGTCTGATTGTTTGTGGACACCCCTTCTGATGAATGCATTAAGCTACTTTAAGTTGCACCCACTGCTGACAAAGATCTGCAAATGCACCAAACACAGCTTGTCCAGTCCCTGTAAACATTAACCCACTGGCACCGTGCCTAATACCAGACGTGGGTCAGATGGGTATAAAGCCCTCCAAGCATTGAGGTGTTCTCTGGAACGGTGATGCTCAAACCAACATGTTTGTGGATGAGTTGAGGAGTTGGGGATGAGGTGGGGGGCTGACCATCCAACATCCTGACCGCACTAACACTCTTGCCATCGCTGAATTCCATCAAATTCTTACAGCAATGCTCCTCAAAAAACCTAGTAGAAACCCTTCTTCCCTGGACAGTAGAGACAGTTACTCAAAACAAAAGCAGGATAAACCCTTTCTAATACCCTTGATTTCTGAAGAAACAATCCAGATAAGCAGGTGTCCCAATACTTTTGGACATAGTAGTAGTGTATCAATTAAATATATATGTAAAAAAGAAATAATAAAAAAAATGTAAAAGAATAATAATAACAAAAATAGGGACTGACCGCAGGATCCGGTGTGCTGAAGGCGGATGTTTTTCTGGGTGGAGCAGGCCTTCATGTTGAGCTCACATTCGCTGGGGTAGTCCAGGCCATCGCTGCCACACACCACCTGCTTGGGCACGCGCTCGCAGCTCAGGGGACACATGCATTTGGCGGACAGGCCATCGGTAGACTGGATGCAGGTGCTGCCGTAGCTACAGATCACCTCGCTGCAAGGGTCTTTCAGTGCTAAATAAAGAGAGAGAGAGAGAGAGAGAGAGAGAGAGAGAGCAGTACAATTAAATGCAACTTCCTGTTTAATTACAGTCTCTGAGTTAGGGTTCTGGGTCAGAATGAAAACTAGAGCTTTAATTAACCCTGCAAATAAACTGCAAGGGCCACTTTCACATTCGTTTTCATATCGATTTATTTATAATATATTTTAATAGTTACTAAATAATGAGATTAATAACTAATAATAATTAATCTAATAATTAAACTAATAATAATCTAGTTGTCTGTATATATAATGAATGAATGAATAATATAATGAATACAACCATTAGTTACATACTAAAGTGGGAAATAAAGAAATTCATAAAGAAGTTCAAACTAATTCTTCTTTTAATGCATTTATTATAGTTTTTGCTCAAAGGTAATTATTATGTTTGTATGGTTTTACGAACAAACTGTCCTAATTTAACATGAATCTTTACCTGTCAAAGTAAAAATGCTGTTACTGTGTCTTTAAGACTGCAACCTCTGTTGTGATTGGTTGCCCTATACTGTGCCTCATTCAAAAAGCTGTCCAAGGCAAAACACTCCTTATAATACCTTATAATTTGTTGTGAATGGCTAGAGCTGGATTACTATAGACATAACAGGCGGCTATATGTAAATGTGTTGGTTTTGTGACGTCACAAAAACAATAAATCTAGCTTCTGACTGTTTCTGCCGTTTTTATCACATATATTTGAATGGATTGTAGACTTTTAAAACTTTTATAGTGTCTACAGGCTATATCTACCCATATTCAAAGCAAGGGAAATTCAGTTTCCCATTTTATGGATATGGGGCCCTTAATATTTCATTCGCCTCTTCTCCTCATCTTCATTTATGATGTATGGGCAAGTAAAGTGGCATATGATGATGTCAGATAGAGGAGATATAGAAAGTAAGTGACACAATCTGAACATTAACCCCTTAACTCTGCTGAGTTATGGCTTACAAATGTATGGCTTACTAATCAGCATATAGGCAAATGGGGCTATACACAGGCCCCTGTAGTTCACAGGGTTAACTGTTCATAAATAAAACAATGTATTTCCTCCTTCCTTCACTTTTTTCCTGATGTGAAGGCGAGGTTACTCTCCCGTCTCATGGATCTCCCAGAAAACCAGGACTTTTGAAAGCTTTACAGAGCACCCAGGTGGAAGAGATGAACCTGAGAGACTATCCTTGTGCTTGTGTGTGCGAGAAAGCAGATGATCCAGCCTGCTTTGCCCCGATGCCTGTTTTTGAGTGGAAACGAAGCTGGGAGGCCCAGCTGAGGGTCGTGTGTCAACATGGGCATTACAGAGTGTAGGTAAACTGAGACGAGGCCCACCGGGCGGACCCCTTGTGGCCCAGCCTGGCCTGTGCGTCTCACCAGATGGCACAGTGAAGTGGCTCAGTCCTGGGCGCGCTGCATGCTGCGAATTCACGGTCACAGCTGGCTGGCTGTACAAACAAGTCTCTCTAATTTAGCATGGACCGATTCAAGCAAGCTTTGCATTCACAATACATTCTCAATTGCTATGCTTCAGCATGCCTTCCCTGCAGTGGAGAGAGGACCTAATCAGCCTGTTTTTTCCCCCCATAGCTGTACAAAAATGAAAAAAAAAGCCATGTTTTTTTTTTCTCTCCAGAGGACTTTGTCTCTATCTTATTAAACACCTCACCACTCAAGAATGGCTTTAATTCTCCATAAATGAGGAAAAGAACATTTTGTTTGATTGGAATAAATATGTACTCGTATTTGATGCGCTACATTTGGGAGCGTTGTCTGATTACTATCATTATTATTATTATATTTGGCGACAAATATTCAGGCAAGGCATTGAGGAAGGCCCAGACTATGGAGGGTGGGTGGAGGGGGAAGGGGGAAGAGGTCTGGTGGGCTCTCCAGAGAGGCTCTGTTTCATTTCCTACAGTCCAGCAACCCTGCCATCCCCAGCCCCACTCTGCTATATTGCCTATTATCACTCTCTTTGTCCACGCCTTGCGTTTTTTCATCACACTGCATATCAGCTCGCAATCCCTCGGCTCATCATTTGAGGGGCCTTTTTATTATTTTTTTTATTCTGCGCGAATCTAAGTCAACTTCACGCTGCTTGTTTATTTTACCCCCCCCCCGCCCACACCACCACCACCCATTTTCCTTCTTCTTTCTGAAGATCACAATCCACAAGCCCCCTCCCCTTTCTCTTTTCCTTCTTTTCCTTCCCCAAGGCCGTACACACGTATGTGTGGAAATACGCTTGGCACATGTTAATGAAAGGAATGGCACTGGCGTAGCTTCCGTGTGGCGGCTGATCAAAGCCCGCTCTCTGTATACCTCTCCTGTCTAAAAAAAGCTCGCTCCCTCCCTCGTTCCTCACACATCTCGCACTTCAGAGCACTTCCGGCCCTTTCCGGCATGCTCAAGAAACTCTACGCTTCAAAAAACTGAAAGAAAGAAAGAAAAATCCATTTTTTTTCTGCTTCCGTTCTGTTTTATTGTTCTAATATACGCCGTGTCACTTCCTATGTATTCCTCCCTACTCCAGATATTCCTACTCATTAGCGAATGTAGACCTGAGAAGGATCTGGTTGGAGGAACGATGACGAAGGCGAGGAAACAGGTCGCTTTGGCTCAGGCTCCGGGGACAGACGTGGATCACAGAGGTGCGAGTCTTTACGTTTCCTTGCAGCCAGCGCTATTGACAACAAACACACACACAGACACAGACACAGACACACGGCTCTGATTCATGTTTCCCCATATCCGCGTCTCGGCTTAATGCAGAGCAGGTATTTGATGTAGCCTGTCTGAACCGCCACAGTGCTCGAGCCATTAATCAATACTGATGTCCGACTGGTCACCGGTGGTGCGTCCAAGGCCAGAGAAAGCACAGTAGACTTGAAAGCAGACGCCCAGTCGTGTGATTGAACTATGCAGTTCCTTTAAAGCCTTTACTTTTGCAGGTTCCCGGTAGAGGTAAAGATGCTGAGTCTAAACAGAGTCTAAAAAAGGGCAAAAAATCAAAAAGAGCTGACCAACTAGGGCAATAGCGATTGAGCAGACAATGACAATTAGTGCTGCGTCCAGTGTCAAGCGAAGGTTGCAAAAGGTGTAAAAGGGGGTCAGGTAGGTGGTGGAGCAGTGCTGTGAAAGGTTTGGATTGGTCCGCATGGACGACCACACTCACAGCTCAACGTCAGAACTTAAGATTAATGCTGGCTCACCAGAAAAAGAAGGCCTAGGTCCCTTCAAACGCCCCCAAAACAGTTCTTATACATCATGATATTTATTCATGAATGAATTTACTTATTTACTTGTGATCATTGATTATTGATCAGCAATTATTACAAAAAACTACATCTGTGATGAGAAGGATCGACAATAAAGCTGAGCTTGACTTGGATATGGGCGTCTGAGAGCACGTTAACCTTAAGTAGGTGCTACATTACAAAGAGGTAGGATTCGGCCGCCGTGGGTACTGGATACAGCCTGCTCCAGTTCTACTAGAACATTATGCAGCACGTTTGGCACCATATTCTGATCATAAATGTAATTTTTCGGATGTCAGAAAAGATGTATTTATTCCACCAGAGTGAGAACAAAGTTCCAGCTCAGAAGGGTTCCAGCTGAGAGCCAGTTACGAACAAAATACGACTGCAACTTAGTGTCTTTTGCTCTCTGTAGGAGTTCACGACTCTTCCAAGTCTGAATTTTCAGCTTTGTCTTGCTGTGCTTTTTTTCATGTCACGGCAAACCGAATGATAGCATTCGAGCCATTCTGAAGCGGATAATAGTCAGAACAGTTTAAAAGGCAGAATTAGTGATTTTAGCACTCTGCAGAAGAGGATGTGTCGGAAACTCCCGAGAGAGCACTTTCTTCTGGTGAGGCTGTTTGCTTTGAGTCACTTAAATAGACTTAGCCCTGCAACCCTGTTTGAACCCATTAAATATTGGTAGGAGCGATACCCCCTGCTGTTGCAGAGAGCTGGAGAACAGAGAGGGAGAGAGAGAGAGAGAGAGAGAGAGAGAGAGGGAGAGAGAGAGAGAGAGAGGGAGAGAGAGAGGGAGAGAGAGAGGGAGAGGGACGGGAACTTTGATTTGAATGCTAAGAGGCCGCCACGGCTTTAAGGAGCATACGCACCTCTCGGCCACGTTAGCACAGATAAGCCTCCCACTCAGGCTCAGACAAGGAGGCAAACCGCCTGTACGAATGTGACCAGAGTAACAAGCAATCTGGCTCTGAAGCGGCTCCAGACGGGCAACTTCTGCCTCTTCATTTAGGACTCCTATCAGAGCAGGGAAAAAGCGCATTCCGGAGCCCGAGCCGCTCGCCTACCTCTCTATGAAGCAGGGATCCTCCTCCTGATTAATTAACTCCTCTCCCCCAGCCGAGAGCAGCCCAGGAGTTTTGGCAGGTTAAAGTTTTGGTAATGAGCGGAGAGGGGGAGGAATAATGCAATGTAGGCACATTCACTCCTGCTACAGGGATGCCCATCCACCTCCACCTCACACTGCAAACTACTCAGAGAGAGAGAGAGAGAGAGAGAGAGAGAGACTGTAAGAGGGCTGAAAGAGGAGATACAAAGAGGACAAACGAGAGAGGAAAGGAGAGAAAAGAATGGGAGAGAAGAGAGAGAGAGAGAGAGAGAGAGAGAATGACAAAAGAGGGAGAAGAGAGTGACAGAGACAGAAAAGAGAGAGAGGGAAGTCATAAAGAGAGAAAGGCGAGAGAGCTGGAGATACAGAGAGCAAAGAGAGAGAGAGAGAGAGAGAGAGAGAGAGAGAGAGAGAGAGAGATGGACATTCAGAAAGAAGAGGGAGAGTGAGGTGGAGATACATAGAGGAGAGAGAGAGAGAGAGAGAGAGAGAGAGAGAGAGAGAGAGAGAGAGAGAGAGATGAAGACAGAGAAAAGAGAGAGAGAGAAAAAAAGAGAGAGAGAGAGAGAGAG
The DNA here is from genome assembly GCF_030463535.1 of Salminus brasiliensis. Lineage (NCBI taxonomy): Eukaryota > Metazoa > Chordata > Actinopteri > Characiformes > Bryconidae > Salminus > Salminus brasiliensis. Next base: position 10,635,602 of record NC_132891.1, read on the forward strand.
AGAGAGAGAGGGAGATGGAGATACAGATAAAAGAGAGAGAGAGAGAGAGAGAGAGAGAGAGAGAGAGAGAAGAAGTAGAGATGAAAATACAGAGAAGAGAAAATAGGAAAGAGTGAAAGATAAAAAGTGAGACAGAAATATATCAAGACAGAGACAGAGAGAGAGAGAGAGAGAGAGAGAGAGAGAGAGAGGGAGATACGGGGAGTGGGAGACAGATAGACAGAGAGTGAGAGAGAGAGAAGTGAGAAAGAGAAGAACAATTGAATTGATTTGAGGGCAGTGGATAGAGAGAGAGAAAGAGGGCGAGAAAGCTGCTCTGTGTGTGAGTGTGTGTGTGTGTGTGTGTGTGTGCGCGCGCGAGTGCTCTGTGGTGGTGTGTTAGTGGTAGCTGTATATTAAAGTGTAATTTAGACTGGGGGCTGTCAATGGCTACCGTTTCAGTCTGATGGCTTCACCAAACACGGCAAGCCTGGAAGTGACATGCGCCTTCTTCAGCGCGACAGTGTGCTCATGCGTGTGGGTGCCTGTGTGGGTGTACTTGTATTGCTGTGCTTGCGGGGACCAAATGATCTTTTTCGCTGGTATCACTGTGATAGTTCTCATCCTAAAACCTCATTTCCACAATTCTACTCTTACCTCAAATGCAGTGGATCAGCCAAGACATGCCCCAGCCGTATGTACACCAATTATCTCCATGCACTTGCCCAGACACCACTGACACAGCTGATGAGTTATGTCTTGGAGGAGCATGCAGGTGCATGTGTATAGACCCAGTTTCAGGTTCCTCAACAGCCTGACAGGGTTTAAGGCTAATTTGAATGAACCTCGTTGACGTATAAGTGTTTGCTACTGCTTACCTTTGTTAGCTTTTGGCTACAAAACAAAAGAAGCAGACTTTAGACACCTAGCATGTCTTTGCTGATTGTTGTACTAGGGTTAAAGGGTAATTATGTACTGAATGACCATTTAAACTAGTCTGGACATGGTGCCTCAAATGAGCATGATTTATTATTTAAAGTGTGCTAGGCTAACACTGCTAATGTAACATAATACTGGGTGCAAATGATCACCAATGTCATCTATTTAGGGATGTAACAGTATGGCTGCGTCCTAATAGCGTACTACACACATTATACTATAAGGTAGGAACATCAATTATTAGTAATTAGTGATTATGCAATTGGCAAGTACCCTGTGTGTATTCAACCCCGGCTTTAAGATGTAAGCTGTTAGCAAATTAGTAAAATGCTATTCCAGGCATTGCTCAAGCTCAAGACCTTTATTTGTTTTGGTGCAGACGAATCCATGTGGTTTAGGACATGGTATTATACATGGGATTCCTTTACTGCAAAGAAATGTGGGCATGTATGCTCTATAGACAAAAGTATTTGGACATCTGCGTTTTTTTCTAATCAGGGGTATCAAAAAAGAGTTTATCCTGCTTTTGTTAGAGTAATAGATTTTGGAGCACTGATTATATTCAGCGACAAAAACGTTAGTGAGGTTGTTGGATGTTGGATGATTACCACCACACCTCATCCCTAACTTCCTAGCTCATCCCAAAAGGATTGAGTGGAGCAGTATCATTCAGCTCAATGCTGGGGTGGCTTTATACCTCTCCAGCCCACTCCTAGCATTACCTATTGTTGTATGGTAAGTTTACCTGCTCCAGAGTGTCCTATTGAACTTACTGTACTTGTCTAGAAGCTGTGTACATTTGCACATCTGTGTCAGCAATGGGTGCAACTTAAAGTAGCTGAATGCATTCGTTAGAAGGAGTGTCCCCAAACATTTGGAAATATAGTGTATTTACAGAGTCTACGTCCAGTGTTTTTTAGTTAGACCAGCATCTCCTGTTCTTACCGAACTTTTGGAGTCAGGAGTCAGAGCAGAGAAAGTATTTCACAGCTGCCTCTGTGTTTTCGCGTGTCACCTCTGATGAAATAAGTAAACAAGTATAGTAACATATGTGCATGTGTGAAGGAAAATAATGAGGAGGAAGCTGTGGGCGACGCCGCTGTTTTCTCCTCCGCCTCACCTTTCAGAACTTCCTCACTATAAACTCCTTCTGTCAGTGCTGCTCAGCCTTCCCTCCATTCAAACACACGCAGCCTCTGCACGCGCTCTGTTCGGGTTTGGCTGCGATGCATAAAGCCAGAGACACAAGGAACGCATAGACAGACAAAGAGGGAAGACCCCTTCTGTACCTTCACTCACACACTCACTCTTGCATGCGCACGCGCACACACACACAAACACACGCTCACTCGCACGCGCACACCTCACTCCCCCTCACTTTCTCTGTGCTCTCCCACCAGTCGCTCCTGTCATCCCCACCACGGCTGGATGATTCATTCTTTTGATGTACTTCTTCAAAGGGCTTATTTGACTGCAGCTGTCTTCCTCTTTTACATGCCTCGCCGTTAGCCCTGAATACAGAAAATCGGGCACAAAAACAGATAATACACAGCACTCCTGGTGAAGCTCAAAGGCCAAACACACTGCTATCACTCTGCTGTGTGTGTGCAAGCGCGCGAGTGAACGCCTGTAAGACTCCTGACCTAAACCTACATCCGCCGCATTTGGAGGGAGGGTGACATGTAAAGCAAAAGAGTCAGTGTGTACATTTGGTGTATTTTCGGCTTGCATTCCTTATTACTACTGACAGGCGTGGTTTTTCAAACATACCCGTATCATTTCTGTGGTTCTGAAACTCAGATAACCACTCTGTACACTGCTGGTGGGTTGAAAAGCATCTCAGAAGAATCTGCAACACGTCAAACCTCGAGACAGATGGCCTCAAACAGCAGAAGACCATATCAGGTTCTGCCTTTGTCAGCCAAGAACAGAAAGCTGAGGCTGCAGTAAGCACAGGTTTACCAATACTAGACAACCGAAGCCTGGTCTGATCAACCGTGATGATGCTGAAGCACACAGCTGGTGGGGTCAGCATTTGGACAAACAGCAGGAATTCATTGACCCAACCTGAATTGTGTCAACAGTCCAGGCTGGTGGAGGTGGTCTGGGCCTGTTAATACCCATCAGTCATTGCTTAAATGCTGCAGACTATTGGAGTATCGTTGCTGACCATGTGCGTCCCTTCATGGCCACAGTTTACCCATCTTCTAATGGCTACTTCCTGCATGGTAATATTCTCATGACTGGAAGGATTAATCAGCTGGTCAGATCATTTATGATCCGTTTTGGGACGAATTGCTGTAGCATTGTGAAAGCCCCCAGATACCTCTCTCGAGAGTGAATGACTCCCAGTACGACTGACCTCAGAACACAGCAGAGCTAGCAAACACAGCTAGCCACACTCTGAGCTCCACAGTGCAGTTCAGTACAGAATTCCTGCACTCTCGCCGCTGGTGTTTGGAGCTTCACAGTATTTAAAATGTCCAAAAAGTACTTTTCATGTTGAGAGACCCTGTACAATAATGCATTACCAAGTTTGCCACAGTCGGTACACTGATTGGTCCATCTCTACTTTAGTGGCCTTCCTAGGCACCTGGATCTGAATCCTGGATCTGGGAACTGAAGATCTGCAGGACAAATCTGCAGGAATTGTGTGATGCAACTATGTGACCATAGACCAGGATCTTCAAGAAATGTCTCTAACATCTTGTGGAACCCATACTACAAAGAACTGAGGCTTTACCCAGTAGTAGCATAGTGCTCCTAATAAAGTGCTTGATGAGGCTCTGACATATTGCATGGAAACCTTGTTATCTCATACTGAAAGTTTTTATCCCCACTAACAGGACACTAAGCAGGCTGGAAACTCTTCTGCAGGTCTTTCAACACCTGACTCAGGTCTCCAGGTTTAGCTGTACTTCCATACGTGTACCTCCATATTTACACAGAATGAAAGCATGCGGTTTTCCCTGAGCTCCTATTCTGCTGTATATCAGGCAGGGCTGGAATGTGCAGTTTTAAGAACATATGCTACATCTCTGGATCCGAATTAGACTGGAAAATGAGCCCGGAGAAGGGAGGCATTGTTCTGCTCGTAAAACTACTCAATAAAACCCAAGGTGCTCATTACAGCACAGCGAACAATCGACAATAGCAGAGCCCAGTGAGGTGCCGGCCTGTACATAGGTCAGCAGATCCTGCGCATTCAGTGTTAGGATTATCTAAAGTTCAGGAGGTCAATGATGTGCTGTGGTGAGCAAGCAGATGGGCTAGAACTGACTAGGAAGGCAGACGGCTTTCACAATATCTGTTTTCTTTAGGATTACCCTCAGTAAATAACAAACTGGGGAGTGCAGTGGGGTTGTTTGGTTGGTTGACTGACAGATTGAAAGCGTAGACATTAATTGTAATAGCATTTTCAGCTTGAAGCAGAGGGGAATGTGTGGCACGAGTGTACTAGAGGACACTTTTGCCATTGCTTTTATCTTGATGCGATGAGGAAATTTAGGCTAAAAGCAATGATCCTTGCGAACGACTGTTTTCCAACAAAATATGAGCACAATCAGGCACATTCTGAGGCAAATCATCCGTCCCACGAGCCAGAACACACTCTGCCAAAGCACACAAACACAGACAAACAGACGTGCGTGCACGCACATACACACACACACACACACACACACACACACACTAACACACCAGCACGTGTATAACCAGCACTGTTTGCTTCTGAAACTGGTTTAGAAATTTAGACCCAAGACCTAATAGCTCAGAACCGTCCATTAAAAAGTTCTTAAGGGGACCGAAAGTGGTTCTTCCATGGCTTTGCTCTAAAGAACCCTCTCAGGTACTTTTGAGAGTGTGTTTCAACATAGCTGTCTATTATCAGCACTTTATTAAGGCTTGTATGACAGTTGCATCTTAGATTTTCAGAGATACACAGATCAGCCAAAACATTAACACCACTGGGAGGTCATCTGGAGGTCATCTGGTTCTGTGGCACCTTTTAAGGGATGGGATCTACATATTAGGCAGGAAGACAATGGTCCAAATTTGACTTTGACACTGGTCTTTGTGGGGTGCTTCCAGTATGCAGTGGTCAGTACCTACCGAAAGTGTCCCGTGGTTGGACAACTGGTGAACCAGCGTCTTACAGGACTTAAAAGGATCTGCTGCTAAGGTCTTGGTGCCAGATACTTCAGGATGCCTTCAGAGGTCTTGTGGACTCCATGTCCCAACAGGTCAAAGGTGTTTTGGTGGAATTAGTGGCACCTACACAGTATTAGGCTGATGGGTTTGATGTTTGGACTGGTCAGTCTATTTGGTTCTTCAGTAAAGCGAATGATTCCATATAGAACCTGTGTCTGGACAAATGGTTCTGAACATACGAGGAGTGATTCTCTAGGGAATCTTTTTAAAATAGGGGGTTGACAACATGCGTGTTGTGCATGCTCTTAATCGCTGAAGTCCAGCTGTCTTTTTCTATTGTCAGCTATGAGCAAAGAAGAGGCAGTAAGTGCAGTTCTGCAGCTAGAGTTCTTCTACAGTCCTTGTTATGTCCTCCACCTGGCCCCTCTCAGAGGGGGCTGAGTGCCTCCGAGAGGCAGAACGAGCGACGCAGAGGGTCACGACAAAGCTATCCCCTCCCCGCCCCAATGCCTGAAGGGAAGAGCATTTCTCTGACTGCATTAACCTGAAAGAGACGGGGCAGGTGCCCAGCGGCCACACTGCTATGTGATTATGGCGTCACCTGGTGTGAATGTGTGTCGGTGTGTGTGTGTACGTGTCCTAAGGGTTGTATATCTTAAAGGAACAGCTCAGTGAGAAAATCAAATTGACAAACTTCCTCTGCTTGAGAAATGTTTCCCTTCAGCCAAGACACCTTTAGTGTCCAAACTGTGCTTCTTCAGTTCTGCACTGGAACTATGAAGCTAATGTTGCTAACATGGTATGGAAGACCATATATATGACCAGGTAGCACGATGCAAACTGCACGTCTAATTTTTGACAGAATTTCAATCTGCCAGTTGTTTTTTACATTGTATCCATATTGCATGATGAATGGACCAATAGAAATGCTCCAGATTGACTTGGAATCAAATCTTCTTACATTGACTCCCATTGGAAGTTGAGAAGGTTTTTCCCTTCTCCTGTGAACAAGGTTTTTGTGTGGCTATATCACTATGATGGTAGTTGTTTTATGCTAATCACCAGCATAAACCAGCATATGCTGTCTCAACCAGCCCCACATTAGCTCCAGACCAGCATAAACCATTATAAACCAGCTTAGACCTTTAATTCCTTTAAACACCAGACATGCCATGCCTAGAGTTTACAAAGGCATCGTATGAACCCCCTCTTACAGTCAAAATTACACTTAATGATGCTAATTGATACTATAGCTTCCAATGTTTGCTAGCTACACTATACAGACAAAAATATTGGGACACCTGCTCATAGTATCCAAGGTGGAGTCACTCAAGTGCAGTATCCATGGTGGAGTCACTCAAGTTCCTGGGCACCACCATCTCCAGAGACTTGAAATGGGAGAAAAACACCATCTCCATCATCAAGAAAGCTCAACAATGAATGTTCTTCTTGAGACAGCTCAAGAAATTCAACCTGCCACAGACCCTGATGATCCAGTTCTACACAGCGATCATTGAGTCCATTCTCACAGCCTCCATAACCATCTGGTTTGGTTCCTCCACCTCACAAGAGAGAGCCAAACTCCAGCGCATCATCAGGACAGCAGAGAAGATCATTGGATGTAACCTGCCATCACTTCAGCAGATCTACACCAGCAGGGTGAGGAAGCGTGCTGGCAAAATTCCAGACACTCCCCTCGGGTAGAAGACTGCGGTCCATCAAAACCAGCACAACACGTCATGCTAACAGCTTTTTCCCCAGAGCTGTAGCGCTCCTCAACCACAGTGGACACCTCCCACTGTAAACCTCAAAACTTACAACTGAACTGTACCAAACCGGACTGAACAGCTATTTGCACTCTGCTATTTGCACTATGACTATTTGCACACCTGTGCAGATGTTCTCTCTCTTTCTGTAAATATTCAGGTCATTTGTAACTTTCTACATATAATATTTTTTCAACTAAATCTGTTTCACATCTCTCAGCTTCTTCAGCTCTTGTTACCCTTAGTACTTTTTACTTTACTTTTTTAATTTATCCCCTATCCTATTTATTGTTTAGTGTAATTTTCCTTTAGTTTAATACTGTAAATAATCTGTGTTCTGTGTTTTTGTTACTTGTCATATGTGTTGCTCTCACCAAGACAAATTCCTTGTATGTGCAACATACTTAAAGAAATAAAGAGATTCTGATTCTGATACATCGTTTCTTCCAAAATCAAGGTTAGTAAATAATACTGTCTCCTGCTTTTGTTGGAGTGACTGTTTCTACTTTCCAGGGCTTTCTACTAGATTTTGGAGCATTACTGTGAGGATTTGACTGCATTCAGCGACAAGAGCGTTAGTAAGGTCAGGACACATGATCAACATCACCTCATCCACAACTCCTCAACTCATCCCAAAAGTACTGGCTGGAGCACCAACCATCATTCCAGAGAGCGCAGTTCATTCCACTGCCCCATAGCTCAACACTGGGGGCCTATACTCCTCTAGCCCATGCCTGGCATTAGTCATGGTGCCAATAGGTTCGCTGCTGTCACACAAAAACCTTGTATCTCCAAAATGGCAGCTCTGCAAGAGAATGCTTCTTAGCTTTCAGTGGAAGTCAAAGGAAAATGACGTTAACCCAAGTCAGTCTGGAGCATTTCTATTGGTCCATTCATTCCAAAATTTCAACTGAATGCAGGCCTATGCACTTGCACATGGTATCTCAAAGGTAGCTGTGTGGAATAATGGAAAAACAGCACTCGGCTAATCTACTGATGGAACCAGTGAGTACAAAGAGACAGCAGGGTTATTATTCTGAAGCAAATAGGAGAGAGGAGGCGCTGCATGCAGGATCAATTATCTGACAGTGGGCCACGCAAGATATGAAAATGAATGTAACACTCAATATCCATTACCTCCTACAGCCAGCACACCTCTTGAAGAGGTAAACCACTTTTAAAAAAAACCCTTTTCACAAGAGAACTACATGAGGGGAGGCCGTGATTGTTTCCTTAGGATGTCTCCATCAATTCCACTTTATAGCATCCCTACATTCATATTCCAACAAACACATATACAGCGCCTTACAGACCATGAACTACATGCTGGAGCCGTGCATTCTGCATACAAAACAGAGTTTTGTACACTTTTAACCAAAGATATCATAATTGTGTTTTCTTAGAATAAGAAAGAAAGCACTATTGTCTCCGAGCTGTTGTTATTGTTGCAGTGTCAGTCGTGCATCTGAGCGGAGTGGAGGGAAAATAACAATGCATTATTCAGGCAAGTCAAATGCATAAATACATGAGTAAAAAGTTGTAAAAAGCAGCTCCTGTCTGCTATTAGAGGAGAGTATGCGGGGAAACGCAGCTTTTTAATGCGCCCAGACTGCTGTAATCTTCCTTATCTCTCTCCAACACTGCACCCGGTCCTTGTGAGGTGATCGGGTAAGGGTGGAGGAGAGAGAGAGAGAGAGAGAGAGAGAGAGACAGAAGAAGAGAAAGACAGGATTTGTTTAACAAGTATCACTGCTCGCCAGTGGATGAGCAGCGGAGTGAGCCTCAGCGATAGCATTCAGAAACTCCATTATCATCCGAGAGGAGAAAGCCTCCATTCGGCAGTCTGCGTGCGTGTCTACGGGGGTGGATTTGGGACATGGCCCTATACGGCGCGTACAAGGCAGGCATGGGTGCTGCGCAGGCAGGAAAAAAAAAAAAAAAAAAAAAAAAGCCCTGTTATTTATTTATGAGTGCCCCCTCCGCCTCACCCTTCACTAATGCACACCTCCTCCATCACATACATACCGAAGACAGCGGCTCATCTCCGCTGCCAAGCTGGATTACACTGTAGAGCATTAGCATGGGCCACAAAGCGGCTCCGCTAGCTGCTCTGCCGTGGTAGAATACTGCCAAACTTTGCAGAGCAGGCCTGGGTGAGAAAATTGTAAATCCAACCTCGATATTGAACATGCACGTTCAAGACATTTCTGACAGAATGGCACCCAATTATGCTAATTTTGCTATTAGTGTGCTATTTTTGCATGCAACTGGTACACTGGGGGGTGATTTGTGGCATTTACTTGCCAGGCATTGGGAAATAAGTCTAGCCATTTGGTCATGATTGCACAGATCAGCATGAAAGTTAGCAGAGGTAGCTAGCCAGCCATTCTAACCCCCTATACCCTGTGTGTGAGCCCACATTTCATCACTTTAACTACATTAATGTGATGCTTAACATCAGTTTCATGGGCCCTAAACTAGAACTCTGTGGGACTACACAAGACATGCAGAATTCTGATTATAAATCACAAATCATTCACATTTCTTGCTGCATTAGGATTAACAACAACAACAAAAATAATAATAATAATAATAATAATAATAATAATAATAACAATAATAATGAATAGTCAACTTTTGGTTCAAGCAGTTTAGGCCCTGTTTACACAAATGGATTTTTAAAAGTTTTTTTTTTTTTAAAACTCATATTCACAAAAGAACACAACAATAACTCTAAATAGTCTTATAAGCATAGCAAAACAGTAGGGAGCAAAAATATCTGGTAAATGACGCCAAACAAAACATACTGACCTGATATTGGACCAGTTTACCCTAGTTTTGAATATTTGGATTCATGTGCTATTATTATTATTATTGCTATTATTATTATTATTATTATTATTATTACTATTAAAACAGCAACAGCTTACATAGAAGTGCCTTATAAGTTTTTCAAAATTTTCACTGTAGCTCAAGGTTTTAGAAAGCCTCCACTTTCGGTGACCTGAGATGCTATTTCTAAGACAGTTGGAGGCCGAAGCATGGAGAAACACTACTTTTACAAAAACATCCATGTACATGTGGACGGGGCCTTAAGGTTGAAATTACGGACAGAACAAAAGTAGGCTATGAGTGTGAGAGAACATGCTTCAGAAGAAGACGAGATTGTATCAAAAAAGGCCAACTGTCCCCTGCAGCCTTTAATTTTATTATATCTTAGTTCACTTCTTTTCAAAAGAATAAGCCTATTGTTTTCCTCAGGGTTCAAAAATACTTTTCAGATCTAAATGTGAGCATTGGGAAATGCGTTCTGCTGCCGACGTGACAAAATCTTTTATCTCCAACTCAGTGAAGGATGTACGGAATGCAGAGAATTGGAAGTGGTCTATATCTACTGGCCCATCAGTAATAAAAAAAAAAGAAGAATTCATAGATGGAGTTCAAATGGTGCTGAAAACTGAGTTTTATAATTATAATTACGGAACGAAGATAAGATTCTAGGCCTTATCGGCCAGCTTTAAAGCGGAGCTTCAATGATCAATCAAAAGCCACACCAGATGCAGCTTCAGAAAGGAGCTTAAAGCGCATGAAATCGCCTGGAACAGTCAGCGCGGAGAGCCTGTGTTAGTTTGCCATGCGAATGGCCCAGTCACGATGATCTCATCGTTTGACGAGGGACTGCTGGTTCTCAGCCAGAACGAGCTACGGGCAGGCCGACGTCATCCCGGCTAAATATATTCTGCAGGGAGGCTGAGGAACGGTGTGGAGATCCTCCAGCAGATGGAGTGTGGAAGCAGAGGAGGAGCTGATGATGAGTGTGAATAGAGTCTCATGTCACACTGACAGGTGAGGGTGTGTGTGTGAGTAAGAGTAGCTTCACACATACACACATACATTCACACACACACACACACACACACACAAACCCCTTCCATACAGTACTTTCCTTCATTCACAGGCCAGCACACACTTCCACACAGCGGGGCGAGAGAGCGAAAACTCATTTGCGCGAGGCATTGGCGGCCGTGCCGTGTCAGCGCCTCCGCGGCCATGCAGATGCCGCCCGGAGGCCGGCTGTGTCTGAGTAAAGAGCTGTCATGAAGAACAATCAAGCGGTGGGGGGAGGCAGCGGCTTAGCTTTCACTCCGAGTAACGTCCTGCTGGGGCAAGTCACACACCAGCCTTTGCACCTTAACCAGCCTTTAACCAGCGCCATCCATCACTGTACTGTTCCTTCATGCCTGTAATGTAATGGACGCTATATGACCAAGGTTTCCAGATAGCTGACGTTCCTCTGGTCCTGCAGTTAGGTTCTGGAGCTACAAGGCTGCTTCTAACAAGTAGAAAGAAGCTTCTAGGGCAGGGAGAGGCCACAACCAGAGCTGTGGGCAGCTGTGTTCTCAGAACCTTGTTCAAGAGCACCTCAGTCATGAATGTTAAGGAAAGAGAAAGCACTGTTCTAGGGCATTCTGAGGGTTGAGGGTCATCAAACCGATGACCTTCTGGTCCCAAGTCTGCAGTCGCAGCTGCCTCTCTTTGTTAAAAGGGTCCAACGTAAACATTGTGCTTTTGAGTCTTGCTGTGCAGTTTCTAGACACCTGAGACAGTTTACTTAGATGACAAGTGCTTCATTGCCCCCCACCCACTTTAACACAAGTGTTAAAATATGTGGACACTGACATGCAATTGCCATTAAAATGAACTGGAAACAGAATTGGACGCTTTCAAAACCTACTAAGGTCAGCTGCACAATGCCAGACCTCAGCTGGGGTGTGTAGGGAAGGTAAAGCTCCTCAGCACTGGACTATGGAGCAGTGAAATTGTGTTCTTTGTAGTGATGAAGCATTGAATACCTTTGGGATGAGTTGGAGTGCTGTGTGTGAGCCAGACCTAATCGTCCAATATCAGCACCTGACCCCACTAATGCTCCTGAGGCTGAATGGAAGTGGGAAGTGGGAGGCTGTTATTGCAGCAAAGAGGCAACCAGCTCCCAACCGATAGCTTTTATTTTGGAAGAAATGTTGGACAAACAGGCATCTGGATACTTCTGGACATATACACTGCCAGTTTAATAGGTATCCACATATCAGGTGCATCTAATATATAGGTGCAGCCTAACGTAGCTGGATGCATTTATTAGAAGAGGTGTCCACAAACATTTGGACATGTAGTGTATCTCTTGACAAATCTCCTGCCTGCACAGTTCTGTAGGTTATAACCGTACCTGATACAATGATCAATAAGTGCCGATACAAGGCAGTTACTTAACAAGGCAAATGCTCATTAAACTGACAAGTCTTGTACAGTATGTCAACGGCTTGCAAGCATTATTAGCTACTCCTTCACCGTGGCTTTTTTGGAGGAGCTTTCTTTTGCGCTGATTGCGCTTTCACAGCATCTAAGAGGAATTATGCCGATCCCTCCACTGTAGGGATCATTTTAAGTACTTACCCCGAGGGCAAACTCCAAACTGTGCTTTCATATTGACTGAATTGTGTTCTGCGGAGAAACCGTATACTTCTGCGTCTCCAGGGACGTCTAACCTCCTGTAGCTACACTATGGGGAAGATCTGCAGTACAGCTATTACTACCACGGGAACCCACAGCTGCTGTTGCTTCTCGTACGCTAGCACCTCGCAATGTGACAAGTGTGTAATGACGGGGAGAGAGACAGAGAGAGACAGGGGAGAGGTTTGCTTGTGTTATGTGTGACTGTGTGTGTGTGTGTTCAACTATGTCCTCAAATCCAGTTCGCAGGTAACGGATCTGGGAGAAATGAAGCGTACCTCCTCAATTAAGGAACATGGCTTTGACTGTCAATAGAAGGACAAACACATCGATTTCTCCATTAGAGGCTTACTCCGGCATGCCAACAAATATCCTCATTTGGGAGGGAAGGAAGTCAACAGTCTGCGCATGTAGCAGATGCTACTCCGTCTCTTCGTGAAGGAGTCTCTTGGTAATAGTTAGACACTGCAGATGAACTCTGCACGATCGCTAATAAGAGTGAACATGTGGAAAATCAGAAACTCGGAATGGTTGCTAAGCTTTTGCTACGTGATAAACACGGTAACACTGTTAAAATGCTATCACATTGCATGTGGTTTCTATGGTGTTGCCAAGTGCTTGCTAGATAGGTACTATGGCGTTGCAAGGTAACTGTTATGGTACTGCAGGTGGTCCAAGGTGGCTTCTGCTTAGTGTTTGCTAGGTGGTCCCCATGGTGTTGCTAGCTGGTTGCTTTGGTGCTGCTACGCGGTTTCTACAGTATCCCAGATGGTTGCTATGGTGTATCTAAGTGCTTGCTAGGTGATTGTTATGGCAACTGCTGCTTAGTGTTTGCTAGGTGTTTATATGGTGCTGTGGTTGTTATGGTATCCCAGGGGGTGCTACAGTATCCCAGGTGGTTGCTAAGGTGTTACTAAGGTGATTGATAAGTGGTTGACATGGTATCCCGAGTGGTTACCATGGTGTTGCCAAAGTGCTTGCAAGATGGGTACTATAACGTTGAAAGGTGGTTGCAGGTGGTTCATGGTGGCTGCTGCTTAGTGTTTGCTAGGTGGTCCCTATGGTGTTACTAGTTGGTTGCTATGGTATCATGTATGCTACATGATTGTTATGGTATCCCAGGTGGTTCTACTGTATCCCAGGTGGTTGCTATGGTGGTACTAGTTGGTTGATATGGCATTGCTATGTGGTTGCTATGGTATCCCAAGTAGTTACCATGGTGTTGCTGGTGTGTTGGATTTCTTCTTATAGGAATAAATGAGGTGCAAAGGTCTGTGCACTCTTTTTGGTAATGACGCTCTAGTAACCATTTGGGACGCCAAGGTAACCTTGGTGCCAATGAGACACACCCTAGCTAGCAACCACTTGAAATAGCATTGCAACCACAACATCAACCACCTGGGACACCTTAGCAACCACATGGGATACCATAGCATCCTCTAAGCAAAATTAGTTTCACCCTAGTAACCACACAGCCACTGCCTAGCAACTGCATGGTAGGGGATAACCAACTGGTGGTTGGTGTGGCACAACAGATAAAAACCACTGGCAGTTAATGAGCTATTACACCATGTGGGAGACCAGGGTTCGATTCCCAGTCTGGGTGACTATCCTGTGCTACACCAATAAGAGTCCCTGGGCAAGACTCCTAACACTACATTGGCCCACCTCTGTAATACGAGTCACCTTGTAAGTCGCTCTGGATAAGAGCGTCAGCTAAATACCTTAAATGTAAATGTAACTATTCTGCATTTCTTTCAGGGACTGTGCTTTTGTAGTTAATATTAGCAGCTGGTTACTGGATCTAAAGCCTGTAATTACAGATGAAAAACCCTTCCACATACATTCACTGGAGTCAGACATTTCCACTCTTTTTTTTAGACCATTGTGGCTGAACTGTTAACTGAAATCAATAGCATAATGGATAACACCTGGGTTGCCAGTGCTATACCAATAAAGGTCAATGAGGAATGCTTCTAATGTTGCTTGCTGTTATAAGGCGCTCTGGATAAGAGCATCTGTTAAATATGAATTAGTAAAAGGGCTTATTTAACAAAACTGTAACAATGACTCAACTAATTGATGCTCCATTTTCATTCATTTTATTTTCTCTTTCCCTTACTGTATTTGATGTATAGGTTCTAATGAGAGCTTGTGTTCAAATGCCACAGACAATGTATCAACCATTTACCGAAATTGAAAGTGTAAAAGGGGTTCCACCATTTCTTCTGTATAATCTTTCTGCATTAACATGTACACAAACGTCCTTCAGAGTGGAATAATGCTAATGCTAATGCTCCGTTCTAGAGAAAATCTCTGCGGTGGTCTTGGGACACCTGAAACCGTAATGCCTGTGAAAGCCTTAAAAAAGGCAGGGGGTGATGATTGGGCAATGATTTCTCCCAGAACCACGACACTTCAAAGAACTATTGGAATACTTTGCTTTGTTAACCCCTTAATGCAGAAAAGCTCATCACACACTAAGGCGATTATTTAGTAACTACAGAGACTTCTGTACAAACTAGTGGGGCTATTCTTTCAGGATTGAAGTTTGTAATAACACTTTTGGTTCCCTAGCGGTCCATAGCTGTTTTAAGGGGTTATTTAAAAAAAATAATAATTAAGGTGATATTTTTGTAGATATACAAAACCTTTTTAAACATGGTTCAGAATATGCACCAGATACGGTCTGGCTACTGCTACAAGTCAAAGGAGCCCTTTTCAGTACTGTGTTAAATCTGTTTGGCTAACAGTGCAGACTGCAGACAATTATTACGAGAAACGGTTACAAATACATTGCCTGATGCCTGAGATGTGGCTTTGTCAAGGAATTTCAGCCTAAAATTATATAGAATTACATATAAGTATATATGTTTTATACAATGTGAGCCCTGGTTCCTGTGACCACTACTGTAAAGAAATCAGTTTCTAATTTCTCACCGATGAACCATTTCACATCAAATTATTCTGAATGGCGGTTAATGAAAAAAACAATTACTGCCTATCGTTACAAGCCTGGAATTTCCTCATCCATGCATCCCTAATCACTAATTATCAAATATATGCTGTTTTCCTTTTGTTCTGAGTGTACAAAACCAATAGAGAAGACAATGCACTGCCAATGAAACTGATACAACTGCTTTCACAGCTGGTTAGTTGTGATATTTGAACACTGCAGTTACAGTGTGATGGATTCTGGCAGCAGTGTTACACCACACTCACACAATATTTGTCTTTTTAAACAGATATACTATTACACAGAAAGAGAGAGAGGGAGGAGGAAAGCAAGGTTGAGTGAAGGCAGAGCAAACACAGCAGTAATAGTCAGTAGTTTTGGACATGCTCAGTGCATGCGCGCACACACACGCACACACAGCTCAGTTGCAGCCGTGATCAATCCGGCCATTGATCCTGCGGTCCGGCCCAATGCCCCGCTGCTCTTCTGCCCATCCAGCACTGGCTCTCAGCACGCTGCAATGAGCCCCACTGATCCACTTACACACACAAGCAGGCACACACACACACACACACACACAAGTTAAAATCAAACGCATACACCTTCACTTTTCTTGAAACCGCAGGGGACTATTTGCCCACCTCTAAGCTAGCCGCCCTGCTTAAGCTGCACTTAAACTTGGACAGACCTGAGTTATTACTGTTGTTTTGCTACATCACTACTTTCATATTTAACCCTGTTGATTCCAGGATCCTGCTGGTGATTCATTCAGAGACTGGTTGACTTTGTCCCTTAAACCCGTTGCCCATGTTGACCACAGTGAAAAAGATTAACACAGCAATCAGAGTTTGCTATAAAGGCAATAAAGGCAATGCTTCCTTTTTTGTTGGATGCACTACACTATTTTCCGCCACTCTATCCACTAGCCAGGACTACCCCATAACACAACGCTGCCAGCGCTGGGGGCTGAAGGCTGATCTGAGCCATATAAAGCCCACCATTGCATCTTTTTGAACTGCAATGTCACTGGGCAACTGAGGATGCTTAGAGTAGAGCATTATCTGCCATTTCTCTGATGTCACTGGACAACTCTAGGGACTGAACCTACAATCTCCTGATGACAGGGCCAATGCTGCGACAGTTGTGCCGCTCTGCAGTGCCCACGATGGCTACCAAATGGACAGAGGAGCATTAAATTGCTGACCACAAATAAAAGAATCAAACAATCAGTTTGGCTTAAGACAGAAAGTAGACAGAAATACACTCTCTGCTTCTCTCTATGGTCTGATTCACATGGGAGACTTTTCTTGACAAGCCTCAACACTCCAAATGTGGGTGTTCTGTAGCGTAGTAAGCTAATAATCACACAATGTTTGTACAAATAGAAATATAACGTTGTGAAGTCAGCTGTTACCATAGCTGGCTAAGCCACAGTGCTATAAACTGCAGCCATCTTCATGTTTACTGGACATTTATCTGGCCTGGAGGAAAAGTCATTCTCAAATATATATATATATAAGAATAGTTCTAAATGCCTTTTTAAGACAATCATCTTCAGGCTCCACAGCTCCAGGCTGACCACAACTAGTGTGTAGCATTGTGTGCCTGTGGGGATACGTGAAGTAAGTACTTACTTATGGATTTAGGACACAAAACACTGTCTTGTGATGTGCTGTTCTTGTTGAGAGGAATATTCTAACTGAATCTATGAGCCAAATCTACAGCCTGGGATTACATAGTTAGGTAGTGAACTAACATTAAATACACCGATCAGCTATAACATTAAAACCACAGACAGGTGAAGTGAATAACATTGATTATCTGATTACAATGGCACTTCTTAAGAGGGTGGGATCTACATATTAGGCTGCAAGTAAACCATTGATCTGTTGGAAGCAGGAAAAATGAGAAGTGTAAGGATCTGAAGGCCAAATTGTGATGGCTGGACAGCTGGATCAGAGCATCTCCGAAGTGGCAGGAGTTTCTGCTATGTAGTGATCAGTACCTACCAATAGAGGTCCAAGGAAGGACAACCGGAGAACCGGGGACAGGTTAATGGGTGCCCAAGGCTCACTCAGAAGTCTTATGCCTTATGAGTCCATGCCTCAGCAGTCCAATACTACTTAGGTGGTTTTAATGTTATGACGAATTGGTTTATATGTATCACAGAGTTACGAATAAAGGCATTAACAACATGTAAGAAGAGGCATTTAAAGGCATATATATATATATATACACACACACACACACACATGGGAGGTCTCTCTTTTCTGCTCTCTCTCTCTTTATCTGGCCCCCGCTGTCCTTCAGAGGCTACAGCGTCCACGTTTCTGCTAGTTAGCTGAGGAGAGCTCAGCCAGCGGAGGGAGGAGGAGACGACCTGCAGTGCTGGTCGTGGTGGCCGATTCATTAAGAAAATGACGGGGAGGCTGCTGTCCATTAGCAGCCCGCTGGGTATCAGGAGCTACTTAACATGAAGCGGCATGTTAATCAAGCATTAGCACAGCGAGCGAGTGCCATCCTTTATGTGTTTGTGAATGGTGAGTGGAGATAGGAGATAGGTCTCTCTGCTCGCTTCACGCTCCTTTTTCCCTCACCATAGCTGGCATGAGAGGCAGCTAATTAGGGCCGCTGGAAGGCCATGGACGTCCTGTTCCACAAGGCTCGGTAATTGCTGCTTATGCTGGTCAGGCTGGTAGACGCAGAACGCTGCTTAATAACGGGGTCAGGCCTGAACAAGCATCACACGCCATTACTCAGGGACAGACACACTAGCACACTAACCCAACCCCCCACCCCCCACCCCAATCTCCATTCTTTACCGAGGAACTCCCACTCGCATTTATGCATATCATAAATATGCTAATACATGATTATTACTGGGACAAGTAGTGTTGTGTAAGTGTGTCATTATATCACGGACCAGACTGAGGAGGACGTAAACAATGGGACTGTATGGTCTGTAGGGGTAGCTCTACATAGACATCAGCTACAACTTGTGGCAGTGAGGTCCACTTTCAGAAGTTAACAAGCAGTCAGAGGAGTGGGACTAAAGTGGACAATGCGAAGAGTGTTTGGACTATAGTTATACAACAGTTAGTTCCATCCTCACAATCTGATCGGTTGGGAAGTGTTCTAACAG
The DNA here is from genome assembly GCF_030463535.1 of Salminus brasiliensis. Classification (NCBI taxonomy): domain Eukaryota; kingdom Metazoa; phylum Chordata; class Actinopteri; order Characiformes; family Bryconidae; genus Salminus; species Salminus brasiliensis. The sequence continues at coordinate 10,654,041 of NC_132891.1, forward strand.
CACGGCTTTTTTCCTGGAAAAATCACTGAAAACAATTCAAAAGGCTGAGCTGAACTAAAGGCTTGATAGGCAAGTCTGTTCACTTGGCTGCCATCAGTCATACAAGACCAGGCTTCTATATCTATTAATAAGGAGAGAAAAAAAATACTGGAGGGTCAAATTACACATTTCAAAAACAATATTTACCCCATTTAAAATCTGACAAAAACCTTGTGACTAGTTTGTAGCTTTAGACTCAATCAAGCACCAAAAACATGGAATTTCAGCTTATTCTGGGTATTGTGCTTGCGTACATCTCCACACCATGGGGGAGGCTTTCCCCACTAGCACGTCAACCCTCCCCTGGCTGGTCTCCTCATTTAACCAGTGTCTGGTCTCCTCATTTAACCAGTGGCTGGTCTCCTCATTTACCCAGTAGCTGGTCTCCTAATTTAACCAGTGGCTGGTGTCCTCATTTAACCAGTGGCTGGTCTACTCATTTAACCAGTGGCTGGTCTCCTTATTTAACCAGTGGCTGGTCTCCTCCTCGTCTCTGGCTGAACTAGATACTTGATAGAGTTTTCTGGCTCTATCTGCACCACACGAGATGAGCCTTAAAGTATCAACAGCTATCCTGGACTGGGAACATGGCTCAACAGGTACCGTAACAAACCTCCACTTAGTCAATCCTGGTGTTTTGGTATTTGGATTTGCTACAGTTGTAGAGCACTTTAGAACTTCACCTTTTGGCAGAAGGAACTGACATAGTATTGTTGCATATTTGGTTAATTTAGTAAAGACTGTTGTTAGAGTGTAATAGTACTCTGGAGGTCATGGGTTGTTGTGAATAACATCACTCCCTCCTGTGCTCTATTGCTTAATAAAGCATCTGCATGTAAAAATCTGAGTGCACAACTATTCCACACTTAGTGGTAACAGAGCTTTCAAACAAGCTCAACATATCCAGGCCGTGTTAAATTCAACATTTTCATGATCCTGGAAACCAACACATTTGCATATAGTACACCCACCTTTTCACTCTACAACAGATGCTAGAATGACTCCTAACATAATCCAAGGCAAATACAAACCTTCATTAGGGCACCCCTAGTAGTTTGTGTGTGTGTGAGTAAGTGTGTGTGTGGTGTGGTATGTGTGCAACACATCAGACGAAGAGCTGGCTGAACTTACCACATGGTCCCTTGCGCATCACCTTGATGCGTCTCTGCATGCTACATTGCGCCTTCTCCAGCTCACACTCGTTGGTGTAGGTTGAGGAGTCGGAACCACACACTGGCGCCACCACTGACGCACACGGCACCTTTTTGCACACGCAGTCTCCTTTGGAAGGGTCCGCTGGGTCTCTCACACAAACAGCCCCGAAACCACACAGCTTCCCTCGGCAGCCTGTGGAGAGATACGAGCACAATCAACATGAGAAAATTACAATCAGAACCTAACCCCTCTCTCCCTCAAAAAAAAAAAACTGTGCTTAGGAAATGAATTCTTTGAGTCTGATTTTAATTAAGCTGAAGCACAGAGAGCAGGAGCCACGCAAACAACACCAGCCACAAAATAAACAGCAAAAATGATGTTTTTGAAGCTGTATCAGTTACACCGATCAACTATAGGTATAGGATACCGCATTTCATAATATCATACGTACATGACAAAAGTATTGGGACACCTGCTCATTCATTGTTTCTTACAGAATTGAACTGCATTCAGTGACAAGAGCGTTCATGAGGTCAGAATGTTGGCTGATCACCACCCCACCTTATCCTCAGCTCCCCAACTCAAACCCAAATGGATTGGATGGAGCACCGCCATCATTCCAGGGAACACACTTCCACTGTTCCACAGCTTCATTCTAGGGGTAGTATTAGAAATGGTGCCAATACGTTCATGTTGCTCCGCTCTAGAGAGTCCTATTCCATTGACAATACTTCTCAGAGAATTGCAGTATTTTTAAGATTGCAATGCTTTATTGGGATTTCCTATAAAGTCTACCTATTTGGTCAGTGTTAGCCAAAGTACACAAATCCTGTTTAATTATTATTAGTAGAAGTATTTTGGTTCAGACAAAGGTCAGATTTTGGTATCACTGGATTGTCCATTATAGGTGCCTTATAGATGCTCACCTCACATTCAACTAACTAACATTAAGCTGGATATTAAATGCAATGGAACTGAACTAAGCTGAATGTACATGACTAACCTTAACCCTAACCCTTACTTTAACCTTAAATCAATCCTAACTCTAACCTTAACCCTAATTCTAACCTTAAACCTAAACCTAAAAAGGTTAGTGTTAAGGTTAGGTGTAGGGTTACTTTCCATACACAGTCATTTTTATATTCTTCTTAGAGCTCAGTTGCATTTAAGAGACATTCAGTTGAATGTTAGCTGAATGTCAGGTTAACATCTATGAGGCATCTACAATGGACCATCCCAGTAAAGTGACACCCTTTTTTATTTTTATGGGAAAGCTTGTTTTTCCCCCACATGCAGAAAGTGGGGGAGTACCGACTAAAACATTATAACTTCCAATATGATAAATGTAATTCATTTCAGATAGTCAAAAAGGTATTGCAATTAAGTACAGTACTCCAATACTGCCCAGCACAGCATTTTTGTCCTGAAAATATGCAAACACACACACACACACACACACACACACACACACACACACACACACACACACACACTTCCTCTATTCTTAGAAGTATAATGAAGTCATCTACTCGTCCAGAATTGTAATGTTAATGCATTAGAGAATCATCTATAAAAATTCTTATGGCTATTTAGGCCGAGGGGAGGGAGACCATCCAAGAGTCCATTTCGCTCCCTGTGTCCCTTTCTCCCACTTCTCTTTTTCCTTTTATTTCCTCCCCCTCTCTCTCTCTCCCTCTCTCTCTCCCTCCCTCTCTCTCTCCCTCCCTCTCTCTCTCTCCTTATCAGTGGTTCTCAGACCAGGTAGAAGCTGGAGGGGCATTACCACTACATGGGTTCTCATATCTCTCTGGCTGTTCCTGATCACTGACTTCAAGCATTTCATACACACACACACACATACAGCATTTCATACACACATACACACAGCTCCAGTGTCCACCCTCCCGCTGTTGTGTCCAGTGCTGACAGATGAGTGCTCATGTCTGTGTTAATTTCAGCAAGATAAGTCTCTCTCTCTCTCTCTCTCTCTCTCTCTCTCTCTCTCTCTCTCTCTCTCTCTCTCCCTCTCTCTTTCTCTCAAAGGACAGAGCACTGGTGTTTGATTGGCACCTCTCACATACACCCACGAAGCTTTCTTTCAGACAGAATAGCATGATTTCTCACACAAAGCTGGACTGGTGGACGTGTGTGTGTATGTGTTTGTTTGTGTGTGAGCATGTGTGCGTGTGTGTGTATTATAGCTGCTCTCCTCTTGCACTCGCTGTGTCAGTGTGACACGCATACCTGCCCGCTGTTGTTTTGAACATGGGCCCTGTCACCCGAGAGGCTGCTTGAAATTCACCGGTGTGTGTCGACTCTCGGTAACACAGGCCAAAATCAACAGCTTGAGGATGCACCGGTACACACTCAAGTGCAGGCTGCACAACTCAACTGATTTGGGCTATAATGGCCTTGCACTCACAAGCTGCTGCGCCTGCACCAGACCATCCTCCCAGACAAGCAGGTTATTTGCTTTTTTATATATTTTTTTTCTGTTTAATCACCAGACTGTCCCGTCTCCAAACTAAACCCTGATTGGAAAGAAGTGAAGAGTGAGGCAGAGACACAGCATGGAAGTGCAGAGTCCTTTTATTAGAGGCCCTTTCTCCAGAAATCCACACCATTAACACAATGCAGTTCTACAGACAGGGCTGAATAGGCCAATAATTAGAAAGATAGTCACTTACACTGTGTGGACAAAAGTATTGGGACACCTGCACATTACACCTACATGAGCTTTTATGACTTTTTATCTCATTCTAAATCCACAGGCTTTACTATGGGGTTGGTCCTCCATTTGCAGCTCTAACAGCAGGGTTGGAACTCTGCAGTTATTAAGTCAGCAGAGCTTTGGTGACTTTGGTTTCATTGCACTACGCTCCTCAGCACTCGGCCCTGACCCATCTCTGTAACTTGAATCTGAGTCAATAATACCACACCCAGTTGGTGGAATATCTAGGAGGGGGGAGATTTCACCAATTGACTTGTTGCAATGGTGGCATCCCATTACACCTAGTACCACGCTGGAATTCAGTGAGCTCTTCAGTACGACCCATTCTTTCACTGCACACTGCATGGCTAGGTGCTTGATTTTATACACCTATAGCAATGGGGCTGAATGAAACCCCTGAATTCAATGATTAAGAGGTGTGTCCCAATACTTCTGTCCAAGAAACTGGAGCAAAGGGTAAAAAAAGTGAGGTGGGAAGAAAAACCAACAGCAGACTTTCTTCTCTTAGCCAGAGAGAAAGCCTGCACTGTCAGAACTGATTAAACACCACACTCCTTATTCCAGTAAATCAATAAACCCCGCCAGCCTGTTTTGCTATGCGCGTTAAAGTAATATAGGGTTAAAGTTCTGGGAGTACTGCATTATGGGCAATGTAGTGAATTTACTTTAGTTGTTTTGGCAACTGTAGTCACCGGTTCAATCACTTCTTGTTTTCATAAGTGAGCCACCTGCTACAAATGCAGCACAAAGTACTTCACTGAACAGTGAAAAGAAAAGATGCTAAACTGGGATATAACCTCATAAAGCCCTCGATCTAAACGCAGACATCAGAAAAGTCTTTACAGAACCGGTGTCGTCTCACAGAAAGTGGTGTCAGGCTGATACTGATACAGGATTCAAAAACGACGCTGTCATTACAGAGAACCCTTCAGCCGACAGAACGAGCTAATTGGATAGCAAGTAGCTTATATAGCTGAAGTTTTCATTTACATAGCGCCCCAGTCAGAGGTCAAATCCCCTCAAAACGAACAAAACCCTGCTGAAAAATCCTCTTCAGCTTTTGCTGGTAGCCAGCTTTAGGTGGTTGACATTGGTCTTTGATGATCAAGGTGGTTGAGAAGCTGGTCATCCAGGAGCGGTTAGAGCTCCGGGCTATCGATAACAAGGTTGTGGGTTTGATTCCCGGGCTTGGCAAGCTGCCACTGTTGGGCCCTTGAGCAAGGCCCTTTACCCTCTCTGCTCCCCGGGCGCTGAAGTTGGCTGCCCACCGCTCTGGGTGTGTGTGTACTCACTGCCCCTAGTTCACTAGTGTGTGTGTGGGTGTGGGTTACCTATGCTGGTGAAGCAGCTCTTGACCAGTGTTGAATTAGATTTTGCTTAAGCTTGGTCTTGCTGCTCATGCTGGTTGACAAGGTTAAGCTAGCATGACCAAGCTGGTCGACTAACATGACCAGCATCACCAGCACCACCAAGATGGTCAACCACCTTCCTTGGTCATGCTGGATGCTGAATACGCCAATTTTGGTCATACTGGTTGTTTAGCTTAATCCGGTTGATCCTGCTGGTAGATCAGCTAAACCATCAAGCTCAAGCATCTTAACCAGCTTGACTATTCTGAGCTGGCTTGGCTGTTGGATCCGCTATTAGCTGTCCAAAACACAGACTAGCCACTCGTTTCAAGCTTACGTTCTGATCGCTTATTTTACAGACTGAGTGCAGCACTTCAGCTCTGTCCTTTAGACAGCTGGTTTTTATATAAAGCAGACTTGTTCTTTGAAGATTGCATTTGTAGAACGTGATGTCTGCAGGTAATAACGAGACAAAACAAAAAGTACTTCACTGGAAAGTGAAAAGAGCAGATTGGATATTACCCTGGAGGAGTAGCAGTGGAGTTAAACACAATCTAAATGCAGACATTAGTCAAGGTAAACAGACGTCTTCATTTTAATGCCGCTGTCCCGCGGAGAGAGGTGTCAGGCTGACGTGGCTTCAAAAATCAAGCTTTTCATTACAGAAAAACCCTCAGTCTGAAGAACATGACTGAAGTGCTGCAAGTGTTAGGCCAAACGGGGTGTGTGGTTTGGATAGCACATGCGCTAGATAGCTAGCTAGCATACTAGCTAACATAGCTGAAGTTTTAATTTACATAAAAGTTGCAGTTACATTCAAAACAAAATATCAACACAAATTTAATATCATGCTAGTGATAGTTTATGCTGTACAAACCACAGACTAGCCAACGTTTTAAGCTGTTTTGACCCCTCAGTTTACAGCCTGTATTTACCGCATGTAGCACTTCGGTTCAGCCCATTTTTTTCTATAATGAAAGGCTGATTATTTTAAGTTAAATTTTAGATTAAATACATATTTTTAAATTTCTTTCATTACGTCAATAAAATGCAATGCCTGCAGGTAACAACGAGACAGCACAAAAACTCAACTTGGACTTGCATTGAAGACTTAAAGCATCTTGTAAACATCTGTGACACAAGTAAACTGAGTAAGCTGACACTTAGGAGGATGGTAGACCTCCAGAATGATATTATTATATAATATATTATTAGTTTAACTACAATTTGAGCTTTTTTAGTGGTTGAAGCACTGAATTATTCATCACATGGTTGTTGGTTTAATACCCAAGTAAGCTAAGCTGCAACTGTTCAGCCATTGAGTGAGGCCCGAAACCTTTCTATGCTCTAGGGGTGGTGTGGTATAGCTGACCCTGTGCTCTGACCCTGGCTTTCTACACTATAGTACACTATAGTACCTGGCTTAGTACTATAGGCGATAGTAAATGACTATATTATTATGATTATTATTATTATTGAAATCTAGAAGGACCCAGAGGGCTACATTTAGCATGTGAGCAAAGTAAGTCAAAGAAGAGGCAAGATGAGGCTAAGGCAATATGCCAATGGCCACTATACCTCGTCCCTATGCACATAAACTCATTTTTAGCGCTCTCACTGTCTCTCTCTAATCCGTCTCAAATCCAAACCCACTTAGTAGCAAGGCCCTTGTGTGTTGCCCCAGTACAGAGAGAGCATATGCACATACACTCATTTCACAACCTTCCCTCTTCTCTCTCCCTGTCTGTCTCTGCAGCGAACCGCCAGGGTAGAGGAGTGAAATCTGTCAGGAGAGAAAGCGAGCGTGTAGGCCGAGCGCTAGGTGCTTGTCGAGCCGAACCCAGAGCAGAGAAGAGCATCAAATATAGATGCGATAATAGAGCTGGTTTCTCCATGTCTGCAGCCAGACTCCGTGAATGGCCTGGCCACTCGGAGAGCTATGCTACCATGATCAGTAGAGAAAGAGAGAGATAGACAGATAGACGGCGGGAGGGAGGATTGAATGTGACGGAGGGGCAGACAGCGTCTGTGCATATTCAAACTCAAACTATGCATAACGTGTGCCACTGGATGACACTGCTGCATGTTAAGTGGGGAGATGGCTGACGAGAAGAGGGGGGAAAAAAACCTGCTTTTACAAAACCATTCCATCCCTCTGCAAAGTGCAACAGAGAGAGAAAGGGAATGAATAAATGAAAAGACTGCCCCTGCATACCAAATAAAAGCTTAGAATAGCGTGTGATTCTCAAGTGTGAAAGATCATGCATTTGTGAAGGTAATCCATAATTTAGCTGCCACATATATAAGCCTGTTATATAATTTAATGACTTTGTTGTTTTGATCTCTCAAATGAACTGATCTCTCCATCTCACAGTTTGCAAATCACTGGAATCAGCACTATTAGTTGATGGGCTTGGAAGCTTGGATCTCCTTCACAGGCTCATGCGGCCTCTTCCACAGGATATGGGTTCCTATGCGATAACCCAGCGCCTTCGCTCGGATTTATGAAAATACAGCCGGCACATCCCGCCACTCCATCTTCACGATGAGCTCACCCCTATACATTCTCTGCTTCACGCTCATTTACCAACCATGTGGTGCCAAAGGCAGTAGCGCTGGAAATATGTTGCCATGACGACAGCCTGCGAGTCAATGGGGGAAGACGTGGCCGTCAGTTTGACAACAGGCACCTACCTACCTTCCACGCGTGCACGGCTTGGAGAGGAGAGGGGGGGAAAAAACACCGACGGGAGACTGTGCAAACAGGTTCGGAGGCTGGAGTAATTCTGCGCTAACGTGCCGTAAAAGGCCGTCTGCAACTACATAATCTAGTAACATAAAAAAAAGAGTTGTCAGTGGCTGTTTCTTGTAAGGGGAATTCTATTTGGAAAATTTCATTGTGAAAAAATCTAATTTTGGAGAGGGGCAGCAGGGTTACAGCTAATATCTCAGCTTCATGAATGAGTAATGGAAGTGGAATCTCCAGGGCATGGCCATTGATTCACAGCAACCAAACACTAACATCGTCTCGGCTCTACCAGCCTCTGATAGTACTGGCAGAGAAAAAAAATAAAAATAAATCATTAAAAAATAAAGCGCCAGCTGCCCCTGGAGCACCTTCTTCCTCAGGTCTTCTTAGCTACTGTATTCGGCCATTAATGACTGCAATACCTTCATAATCTAACACACAGCTGCGCTACCGTATCCACCTGCACGCCGAAGCTGGTGGCAGCAGAGAGTGACGACTACGAGTCCTCAGCTTTTCCACTCATCCTCATGCCTCTCTTCTTCTCCCCCCACCCCCACCCCCTTCTCCACCTTTTCATTCCATTTCACTATTTGTTATCAAAAAGTAAAATGAACAGATAGGGAAAAAAACAAATAATAAAAAAAGCAAGAGTTATTTCATTCGGCAGGAGTTATAGATAGTGTTGCGGGCGCTGAGGGAACCTTCTATTTTCTCATTTCCACATATAAAGGCCCCAATCAATTCGCTTCTCTCACTCTCTTCCTCTCTCGTGCTCTCTTTCTCTCTTTCCCTTGCTGTTCCATGCCCGCTCCGGGCCATGACCCGGCTTAAAGCCACCCCGACTTATTTACCGGCGCTGAGCCTCGACGCTCAGGCAAAAAAAAAATATATATAAATAAATAAAAATAACACCCACACAGCGCACAGCGCAGGCCGGGGCCAGGCCAGGGCTATAGAGAAAAGAGCCTTCAGAAAAAAAAGAGGAACGAGAGAGATGCAAGAATCGGGAGAGAACCATCGCCTTAGCCTCTGATCTTGCAACCAGCCAAGAAGATATGCACGTCCTGGCAGTGCGTGAAGGCTCCGCGACAGCTCGCTTTAACTGGTGGAGATAGGGGCCGGCAGCGAGGCGCCAGGGCAGGCGTGGGAGCACCGAACACGGACCCGCGCGGGCATTGAACTCCCCCCCCCCGAAGAGGTGAGCTAGCCTACGCGTCATTGAAAAGGAGAAGGGGGCGGAGCTCTCCTAGCGGATGGCTAAAGCGCATGAAAGGTCACGCTGGCCACTGCTCACTCTATTAATAATGGAGATCCGGTAGCAGGCCCTATTCTGTCACCCTTCATCTCCAGCACAAAGGAAAGCAGCCGAGCTATGAAAAGATTACAACTTCCTGAAATATACATGAATAAATCACCAGCGCCTGGCAGCAGCGACGCTACGCAAGATTCAATTATTCAGGGTGTCCGGAGAGAAGCCTTGTGGAGTGGAGTGCTTCTCTCTCTTCCTCGCTTGCTCTCTCGTTCACTCACTCGCTCGCTCACTCACTTCATCTCTTCCCGTCTGAACACGCTTTCATGTTCTCCCTCCTTTCGTCTGTGCATTCGCTTCACATTCACTGCCCCCCCACTCCCCATCCCTTCGCTCCAACCCCCAACACCCTCCCCTCACCCATTCCTGCACCCCGTTCACTTCCCCGTAGTCCCTCCTCATCATCACATGCTGTCGTTCAGCCGTTTTTTTTTTTCACTCTCAACTCCTCTTTCACTTCCTACCACTTTCTCACTCTCTTTCATCAGCCCTCGGCACCTCGTTTCTTTTCTCTCTGCATGGTTTAAGAGGGAAAGGAACGGGAACAGGAAAAGCGGAGAATGAGAGAGCGCAGAGAAAGCGCAGGCGAGGCGTAATTCTTAATTGCCGAGTGACTTCCGACGGCTGACGTACGGAGAGGCGATGCTCCTGATCGTACAAGCTTATGGTGAAGAGTGTGTTGGTGGGGGTTTGTTGGTTGCGGATTGGTATGTGTGTGTGTGTGGGGGGGGGGGTGTATGAGCGAAAGCAGTTCAGTAATGGAACACTCCCAGTCTGGGGTCTCTCCTGGAGGGAGACCAAGCTATGGCCAGATGGCTCTAATGCTGTACAGTAAGAGCTCTCACTTCCAACCACAAATCTGCTAAATTACATGGCAGTGGTTGTTTTCCTGAGACATGCAGATTAGTCCAAATGTTCTTCGCAGCTTTTTTGCTTTTTTTTTTTTCCTCCCCTTCCCCTCATCATCATTAAGCTCAAATTTTTTAAGCATCTGATGATTTACTTGGTGGGAAAGGTTTTTATCTATTTTTTTTTCAAACATATGGCATTAATTTATGTCCCACGGCTTCGCAGTCTTGATTACTGCACTTGAGGAGAAAACTGCACAGGTCATTTACGATGTGCTGCGCTAGCAGTTGGAAGCTTTAAGTGAAGTCTCCAGAACTGCTCCGAAGTTGATTTATCAAAGCAAAGTGCTTGAATTCACTAACGACTGTTGAAAAACACCACGGGGCCGCTGATGAGCATGACTGTAAAGTTTGGCCCTTCCTTGCCCTCCTGTCACAAATAGCTCTGTTTGTTTAGGCCCAGCTCAGCCCAGTCCTCAGTGTTACCACCAGTGCCTTCTTCGTAGCCCTGCTCTCTTGGCTGTCTCGTTCTTACACCCCTGTCTGTGCTGTGTCTTTGTCTAAACCTTATTTGGACGGGATTAGTTTTACATGGGGAGGTGGAGTGATGTAAATTTACTACAGGGTGGTTGTAAAATTTATGACAGATTTACACAGGATAAGAAACCTCTGCATAAACGACTGAGATTGGAGCATTTACGCACTGTTGTCACCTCCACAAACGTGATGTAACCACCTTTTAATAATAATAATGACTGATCATTTTTGTGTGAAAATTAGCTACGTGTTCATAACACGTATATAGGCTGTAAAGTAAGCTACACAATGACTTGCCTAAAGCTGTCAGCAGCACCGTGCCTCTGAGAAATCCTTTAGTTGGTCTTGAACAACTAAAATTACCATACACTCTTTACAGTCACAGAAGAACCATGATTGGTGCCATTAAGAGCCATTTTTAAGATATGTAGATGGTTCTTCATGGATCCAAAAGTGGTTCCTCAATAGCATTGCTCAAAGAAGCCTTTGTAGCACCTTTATTTGTAAGAGTGTATTACTGTTTGTGTCTTAATGTTCCTCTGTTCCATCGTTGTGTTTTTTTTTTTTATTAGTCAATGTTCTGTTTCTTGTTTCTTTAGTGTTTTTGACCATGGACCCAACCACTCCCATCAGTTCTATAAATGTTGTGTTGGACATTTGCTCCCTGCCTCCTCACCGCCCATGTCCCAATGGTAGATGTCACGCAAAGCAGCCACAGTCACTGCCAGTTGCTAACCCCTAGTGGCATGGTGGGCACGCCCTAGCACCCAGGGAAACTGGTGCCTGTTTCTGCCAGACAAAGAGCGGGACCAGCTTGGGCCCTGCCCCCCTCCATCTCTCTCTCAACAGCCTGATCAATATCCCCCGCCACCGATCAATACTTCCACAAATCACTTCATTTTCTCCTCTCCCTTTCCCCCCTTCTCCCACTCGCTCCACTCTCAGCCAGGCTGGACACAGACAGAGAGAGAGAGAAAGAGAGAGAGAATGAAAGCGAGGGAGTGAGAAAAGAACTAGCTGTCACTATAAAATGCGACCTGCACCCCCCTCCCCTCCCCTCTCCTTTACCCAACCAAAGAGCGAGTAAGCGCAAAATAAAGCCCATTAAAAGCTGCCCAGTATTTCAGAATGAGAGAGCTCATTTTAGCTGCTGTCAAACACTGCCTTGTTTTTTCTCCCTCTCTTTTTCTTTCTCTTTCTCTCTCGCTCTTCCCTTTTTTTTCCTTAATAGCCCTAAAAGGTGAGCGCAGCTTATGATTGGGTTATTTTCCAAGAATCAAAGCAAGCTGTGCTGTCCATCAATCAAATCCATCCAGGAAGAAATAAAGCAGAATGCAATTCAGAGTTTACATGCAATGCTTCACAGAACTCAGGGAGGGGCGGCCGAATGTACATTTAAAAACATGGAATGCGACCCACGGATCGGCAGGCAGGAGCGTGGTTCGGTCCCTTTAGCCTGTACGAAATTAATCACTGCGAAAAAAGAGATGACGTCTTTCTGCTCTCTGATTTTCTTTATTGTCCCATGGTTCATTATTATCATTTCCAGTGCAGAGCCTTCACTAAAAGATATAAAATGAGTGTATCTGGCCGGGGTAATAGGCCGCAATGCTAGCAATACAAGATGTATCGTGATCCAGGGATTACGATTCAAATTATTGTGATAAATTACGACACTGTAAGCACACATAACGATAGTGTACAAAACACACCATTCTCATAAAGACAGAGTATCTCTATGAGTAACTCTATGATCTAGGGTTCAGCACAAATCTTTGCCTCTTTCATTTGCATGTACTGAGAATCGATACAGCACTGCAAATCATATCGCAATACTTTGATATAGCGATATTTTCATACACCCCTACTGAGTAGAGCCAAACTACATTACATTTGAGTTGCAAAATGAAACATTCACAGATCGGTCAGTTCAGGTAAGAGATCTCCTGGGAGACCTGTTCTCAGTCCCGGTCTGCATGCTTTCGTTTGCTCAATTAAATCCTGTTCCGTCTGCCTGCTACTTCAGACCCCTTGCACAGCTGTGAGCCCTGTGAATACACGCTCGGAAACACAATATGCTACTCATAACTACACAAAGACACAGCCACATGTTAGGAACAGCCATGGGCACATGTGCACCTCTCGCCCATAAAGCATTCCTGGCAGTGCGCGACGGTGCAGATTGAATTACATTCCGTTGAGATTCGTCAGTTACTTCCTCTCACAAGGAGACCACATGACCACGCACAAATGCACAGGAATTTATGTCCCAGTGAGCGGGTATGTGGCATTAATTTATAGTTGCCTCGATAAAGCTGTCGCTTTGTGCCGTTTGAGAAGTGTCCATGAGGCTGCAGGAGTCACGGAGCAAACCAACGAGAGGTGGCTTCCAATCTCCGGCCTGAGCGAAAGAGGCCCTGTATGACACCTGAATCCTTTGCCCTAAGCCCAGTGTCCGTCTCTCAAGGTCCAAAGGGTAATGCAATGTACCTGTCCCACAAATCCTCAACCCTGCTCCTCAATGCCTTCCTTATCTTAAAGAAGGGGTTATGGGGGGTGCTCGATATGGCTAGGTGAGTTCCAGGTGGGCCCCATCATTAAAGGCCACCTTAATCTCACATGGGTCCCATCTAGGCCCCATGTGCAGTCTACAACCCAGATGGGGCCCATGTTTAACCCTCCTGGCCTCAACACTGACCCTGGTGGGAGCCATGTGAACATCCATATGTGGGGCCAGCACAGAACCCAACTGGTTCCCAGTCAGGTTAACCATACAGGCCCCACATAAGCATGTTATGTGGGTTGATTTATTTATTGAGTTATAAATCAAAGCATTCTCAGGATATTCTCAAACTCGTCTGTGATTGGACAGGATTCTCAACAAAGCACAATAAAACAAATCAGAGGCTCACTTGGACATTGTAGCCTTCTTCAGAATAAGTTGTGCAAAGGCGAATAATGAATAACAGCAGTAGGATCTGACGACTCCGAACTGGAATCCGGATAATGATTATACAGGCCGGCTTCTGTGATGGGGAAGTGAGTGGGAGTATCTGAGAAGTGAGGGAGAGGTGAGAAAGATGAGGAGTGACGAACGAGACCAACAGGCGAGGGCTAGGCCTTGCGTCATCCCGCCGAGATCAGAGCGTAGCTTCAGACAAAAGCCGGCCGGAGTCTGCACCCCAGCCCGACCCAGCGGGGCACGTTAAACCCGATTACCATGGTAAGGAAGTGCTCCCTTTCCGCCAGCCACTGTGTGCTGCCATCCCCATCTCTCTAGCCTTGGCAGGACGTCTCCGCGAGCGTCTGAGGCTCAGTAGCAGCTGCGAATGGGAGTGTCTCAATTCCCAGACAGGTTTCTACCGTGTAAGGAACAGATGGAGCACTACACCCCCACCTAACCAGTTACACTATCCATTTACTGCCCTCCAACGGAGAGACAGAGGGAGCAAGGAGAGAGAGAGAGAGAGAAAGAGAGGGAGACCAAGACAGAAGGACAGCTTTTCCAGCACCAACAGGTCGGACCTTGCTTTAAAAAGGACCTTCCTGTTTTGACACCTCTAGTCACTTGGTGACAAATGCGCAGTTCCCTGCCAACGGAGCCATGAATTCCCCCTTAATTGACACCCAAAATAAAGTGAGCAAGGCGTAATTAGCAGATGCCCTCATCAGGCACCTTGCACACTGGCGGATGTGAGTAACAGGGGGAACCTTTCGCTCCCGTCTTTCCCGCGCCACAGAGCATTGAAAATAAAAGCAAAGGCCAACGGTGAAATGGAGTGGAATGAAGAGGAGCATGGCTGGGGCCCTGGAACATTACATAAGCATGTAATTGCTCGTTCCCCTTCCTTTCCAACGCAGAGGGACAACAGCTCGCAAGGACAGGTAAAGAGAACGAAGCAGGGGAGATTGATTTAGGCGCATGGATACAGAGTGGACAGGAGAAGATTGACAGGTGCCCAAGGGGCCCAGTAGGATCAATAGCGGCTCTACTAACAGGCTTGGGCGGGCCGTGCGGAGTGGAGCAGCTCCAAGCAGAGCACATAAGATCACTCCCTGAGCCCCTATCACTCACTCCAAAACATCGTCTACTTCCTGAGCATGTCTGACAGCATGGAAAATCTCTCCTGCAGCCACTGGATTAAAGACACCCAGAAGAGGATGACCTCTGCAGGGGTCCTCCAGAATTTTTAAATCACTTTGTTCCCCAGACCTGAAAAACTCAGAGGTTCTAACTAACTAACGAAAGACTGGATGACATATTAATAATTGATAAACTAACTGCCTGATTACCTACCTAATTAATTAGCTAGCTAATTCACGTAAGCATGTACTAGGCTCACATTTGGACTCAATTGCTGCTGTATAACAGTCTGACTCACTAGCTGACTGATTATTCTGCTGTAGCAGTACAACAACGACTGCCTACTGATCTTAAAGACTTTCCCTCAATCAGAGAATTGATAGCACTAACTGAAAAAAAGCATTAAAGCACTAGGTATGCTACGGACAAATGGTGCTTTGCAACAGTGACACTGTGCGTCCTTATTTTCCTGCCATTCACCACTCAAACGAAAAGCAGGATAAAAAGCAATATAACACACCCTAGGTGCTGTAATGGCTCTTGCAGCAGTGTAGAAAGCTCATAAGACGCCAACACTCTCACTGAAAGGTCTGTATACTGTTACATATTGTAGATGTGTGATGCTCCATTACGCGGTTGGGGAGCCACTCGCCTTCGAGAGCAAGCAAGGCCTGCAGGTCCCTTTGTGATATAGCATAGCTTTAGCAAGCGACTGCAGCCTCAGGCATTTGTATAATGGTATACGCAGCCACTGGAACAGGTAACAGACACCCTGCCTGACGCAGCTGCTCTAGCCTGGGAGGAGACCAGAACTTTCCAAGCTGGACGGCAGCCCTCGAATGCCTCAGTGCTGCGAAAAAGTACTTTGAGCACATCTGTGGTGCCGTCAGTCCAGGCAGGTGCGAGAGGAGATATTTAGCCTGTGTGAGAGAGCCACCAGCAGAAAGAACTGATAACGGACCCAACTTTCACTCCTGATAGATCTCAGAGACAGTTTAACTCCCACGTTGCCACGGTGAAAGTCAGCTTCACTTTTTTTTTTTGTCCTCCTTCTCCTAGTCTTGCAAGGCCTGCTCTCCTTCACTGTCAATCCTGCCTCCCCCACTCTGGGTGCAGGGGAGTTTTGAGTACTGTAGCAATCAGAGAGAAGCCCCAGAGCCCAGGGCTCTGCTACAGACACAATAGGAATGTAATGACACAAAAAGAGCCAATTTTCTAAATGGACCTCGCTCTCTTTCTCTCCCTCCCTCGGCCTGTATAAAAATGCATCTCTCTCGAAGGCACAGCATGTGTGGTGTTGGATGACAGATAGGATTGTGATCCGAGTCGCAAATGTGCCCTCTGGATCTCTCATCTCCGCCACCCCCACCCTCTCCCCCAAGGCGCGCTGGAGTAATTATGAAAAATTAAACACATCCCGCTCTGATTAGGCCAGCGTATTAAAGGGAAGTTACCAATAGGGATAATGTCAGAAAAAATTAGATACAAATTATCTTCCTTGCACAGTCTTGCAAAGATTGACTACAGAGTCTGCGCTCTGCGAGTTAATGGCTTTCCAAGCACCAAATGTCACATAACAATATGCAGGAATTTGAGGTGATTTACATGAAGTGCTCTTGAACGGAACATTTTAGACCCTTTTTTATTGATTAATGGGACTTGAAGTCAGGTAAAGTGAACGGTGATTCAAACACGGCTTCGAATTAATGGTAACGTCGGAAAGGATCTGAACGGGCTGCGACTGAACAACCCTTCCGAACAGGGCTGCTGCTGTGAATCATATAATTAAGGGGAATGAACAGCACCCAGAAACCGGGCAAGGTTACCAGGACAGAAAGACCTGACATCTTCTATTTATTCAATGACAATGGTAGTTTGAATGGACAGCGTTATGATTGACTATGCAGACAGAACAGGGAGGAGAATTACCCAGAGCCAGTGAGAAAGACCCACAATGACGGTTCTGGAAATTGAAAGGTTGGAACGGCCGTTCCGGGTTATTGTTGTCCTCAAGCATGTTTCTCCTTAACATTCTTCCCCACGGATGACATATGCAAAGCCGAAGAGAGGTAAGTCTTAATTATCCTCTGCTTACCTACCTCGATTTCCATTTCCCTTCGCCTTCTCCCACCCTCCCCCTTTCTAAAATGAGGTCATTCCCTACATCCATCCATCCATCCATCCATCTCCCACCATAAACCAGATACCCCACTTGCCCTCTACTCCTCACCCCCCCCCCCCCTCCAGTCTAGTCTGTTGCCAGTGAGCCATGTTGACACTCATTAAAGCTGCATGAGGAAGGTTTATGGTGGGGTCTGGTGCTGAACCCCGCACTGGCCGAGACGGTACACCTGTAAGAGGCCTCACGCATCTCGCACAGGATCTGCAGGCCGCACGGGGAGCGCCAGAGGGCCGGTACCGAAGTGCGAAAGGTCGGCATGAATTGTGTATGAACAGCCTGGGACGTGAGTTTCCATGGCGACGCGTTCGGGTCTTTCCTGGCTCCAGCTGGGCCTCATCTGTGCACTGTGACTAGCTGGATCGGAGGAGAGTGGCCGGAACGGACATACATATTCATCAGCCGCAAATCTGCTACACTGCCTAGCGTTTAGCTCTCAAAGAGCACTCTCGAAATTGGAACAATTAGAAATACTTCTCGGAACAGCAAGTGTGGGAGCGCGGATCTGAGCATGCAAGCGAGCGAATGAGTGGCGCTGAATTAAGTAAACGCCATCAGGAAAATAATGAGATGGTGCCAACAGGGAATAAGGCATGCTGAGTGAATGTGTGTGTGTGTGTGTGTGTGTACGCACCGTGTGCATATGTTCATGTACAGTAGGTTTGACCCAAATAGCCTACACCGGCTTTGCCTGAGTGTGTACTGCGCTGTGACTAATTCTGAGGTGCAGGAACATGTTATTCTGGCATGAAAGGGTCCCTCATTCAATTGCTGCAAGTCTAAGCACACGTCGCCTCTCCTATTGATTTAGTCCTGCAAATCTCCTGCACCGAACAGCTTAAACTGCCTCTGCCTCTCCGTACAGTGCCCCCTTTCCATCAATGCATTGATCCAAAAGTCATTGTGAGTATTTATTAAATTGATTCGAACTAAAGTCTGAATCAATAGCACATAACTTAGCATGTGGGACGGCTACAGTGATCTGGAGCGTTCAGAGGACCTGCAAAAATTTGGCAGCTTATAAAAAAACAGCACGCCGAAAGTCCCACAGCAGTAGCTATAGACGAAGGCGCCCATTTCTGTTCCACGCTCGTCCAGCGCTAACCGCATGCTAATGCACCAGCATCGCCGGTTCCACCGAACTGACTCTCTTGAGCCTGGCCTGCAAGGGGCAGCAGCTTGCCGGGGTGGCAGCTGGAGCTTCCTCCTGTCAACAACAGTCAGTGACAACAGGAGAGACGCTAACATTGGAGCATTAGTCAGGCAAGTATGACCGCAGATGACGCAGGACGGAGGAGAGGTGCCGTCACCGTGGTTACCCTCATATGAGGGCCGGGGAGCTTACCCATGTGTTTCTTGTCAGGGACAGTTATGTGACACGTCTCTCTTGACTGACTCGCTCAAGAAGCTAACAGCACTCTGGAGAGAGTGGTGGGCTATTCTGAGCAGCATAGGGTTTGAATCCTGGCTATCGTGTCTATACCAGAGTAGTAGAACTGGTGTCAAACAGCAATATAGATTTTGTTTGTTTTAGCTGTATTGATAGGTAACACAATCTTAACTGCGGCGTACGTTGTACGACATTCTTTTAGCGCAGATTACCAGTATTCAGGAAAGCACAGGTCCATTAACTTCAACTTTATTGAATTCAAATCACTTTTAAATGAGCCGATAGATAAAAGCATTTCATTACTGCATGTTGTGTTTATTTTATTGGTTTCATTTGTTTTGCACCAGTGGTTTTCATCCTGTAGGCCGCAGGCCTCCCGATGAGTCATGGTAGTACTGCTAGAAGGCCACTGGCCATCTTCATTACAATATGCAAACAGTTCACTAAATGTAAGTGCTAGAATGACAAATATTGCTGTTGTGGTCAAGATCATCCTTTATGCCATTGCTCAACAGTGCCATGGAATTCAGCCTCGGCATTTAACCCATCTGGATCAGTGAGTACACACACCCAGAGTGGAGGGCAGCCTCAACTGGGGGTTTGGTGCCTTGCTCAAGGGCACCTCAGCCATGAATACTGAGGAAGGAGAAAGTGCTGATGCTTCAGGGGACTGAGCCCAAGCCCACTTCTCTAACCATTAGGCCTTGGCAGCCCCCAGCAAATATGCAAATACATGGCTGATGATTATTTGCTAAAAACAAAATATTCCATTTAGAGCTTGTGGATTTGTCTGGCAAACGAGACACATCTAGCTAGTTATGTTTAGATTCCCAGTGCAGTCAATGTAAAATGCTTCCCGTTTGGATGCTATGACCATATGATGCTTGACCATTTAAGTGCCGGGTATACTTGTTGATCTGCCCCCAGTGGACAGAGCTCTCCAGATCGCCCTGATCAATGCTCTGCTCGATGCTGCTTGTGTACCTGCTGTGTTCAATGTATAACCAAGAGAGGTTAACAGCAAGTATATATTGGCCCTAAGAATCATCTTAGTGCTAAGATGCTTTTGGGTACCCAAAAATCTTCCTTGCCGACTGCTGCAAAAGTTGCACAAGTTTGAGAACCTTGCTTTAGACGTTTTTCATAATATTTATTAAATGTCTTCAATTATTTATTTTTCATTTATTTACACACTACTTCATGTATTTATCGTATATGAGTTATAAACATTTTTTGCTTTTAATATTACATAATATTTATTATATTTGAATATGTTTTATTATATTTATGTATTTATTTTATGTATGCATTAGTTCATTTATTCTCTTATTTTATTTATGCATCATTTGTATATGTCTATTATATTATATATAAGATATTACTATTATAATTATTTCTTTGTTATTTCTTTGTCATGTATTTATTATTTTGTGATTTTATTTAAAATATAATTTATTTGCATACAAAATAAAATGCATTTTATTTATTATTTGCTTCATATTAGCTATTTATGTTTTATTTTTTACATTATATATTATGTATTTCTATATTATTATATCATCTTTAGCTTAAACTTTAAATAACTGTTGTTTGTATATGTGTATGTATGCATGCATGTATCATACCGATCCTCATCAAAGCTTCGCTCCAATCCTGCCAAACATGAAATGGATGATTAATCTTCATAAAGTTTGTTTAAAACGTAATGAAGATGATCCGTTCTCTCGTGACAAGAGGCTTCAGATACCGTTATCAATTCTCCCCTTTTTCAGTGTAAGTGCTGCAGGGAACAGCCGAGCTGGATGAGGCCCCAGTCTGATTAAAATGATTGGCAATAAGCGCGGTACGCATCAGCAGAGACAGCTGTCACTAATTAGAAGAGTAAAAAAGCTGGGTGCTTCTCAGGTAGCAGACACAAACAGCTCTCCGCACTGATAACCAAGAGAGAGCAGCGTGATCACCAGCCACAAACAGAAGGAAATGCTCGACCCTTTGGAGATCGGAAGCTCTGCCACAGAACAGAGAATCTTTGTGGCGTTTTGAACGGCGGGCTTTAACGTTAATGTTGGTGAAATGGGTTCTGGTGCGGTGCGGTGCTACACGGCACACATCTGCACTGACCTAACGGGTTAGAGAGTTTGCCTTTCGTGCTTGCTGTCACTCTCTCTACCTCTCTCTCTCTCTCTTTTGCCAACCTCCCACTCTCTCTGTCTCTCTCTGTCCTACTTCATCCCTCAATTATTCAATCTCACACATGAACGCTCGCCCGCAGTGAATGCTCCCTTTAGTTGAAAGTTCAATAATTAATATCCTCCACAATTCCAGCTAAAACCAGTCTAATAAGGCAGGCTGCTTCTTTAGAGAGCATAAAATGAACAAAACAACTTTCTGAGCTTTCATTAGCTTCATTTCAGAAAGCTGAGGAAGTTATGGAATGATGTGGCCTATTTAAGACAGAGTAGGGCTAGACTGAACAATACCTATACCTGTAACTCATTTTTTACCCTTTTCACCTGAAGCTGGTTAATGCATCTTTTTGCACTAATATGAACGCAATGTCTTTGGTCATCTAGACCATCATGCTAAGTAATGAGGGTGTGGTAGAGAGGCTAACTGTGCAACAACCCCCCCCCCCCCCCCCCCCCCAAGCCAAAACTGTGTCAACACTGGGGGTTATTACTAATACATAATTATTACATAATTACACGCTGGTAACAGTAACATTATTATTATTATTTTTTTTTTTTTTTATTTAATGGGATATGCGAATAAGGGGAAAGCTTGACAGTGCCACATATGACACAGCCAATTTGCCTAAGATTTCGTCTAATTGTCAAACAAACAAACAAACAAATAAACAAGCAAAAACAAATCCTTGCCAAATTTGTGAGTCAGTATCAGCAGATACATCATACTGGCTGTAATGTAGAGAATGGTTCTTATACTCTGCTCTTGTTGCTCTTGTTAGCTGTGTGTGAGATGGAGATGCACAGCTGATGGCTGTACCCTGGCGACAGGGATGAGGCTGGCAGGCATTACTGCTCTTATTAAAAAGGAGGCACTTCCTGTTCTGCCGGTAGTCACCTGGGGCGCTTGAGCATATGGCGATTCTAGAGCATAATCCCTTTCTCTGGGAAGCTTCCACACTGCACACACCATCACTACCACCCCCCTCCCCTCCCCTCCAAACCTCCCCCAGAATGCCAAAGTCAAACACGCTGGGTATGAATATAGAAATGGGCGCCCCTGTCACCGCCATCTTAGGTGTTCTCTACCACCCGCATGCTGGGGTTTCATATGCATGAGCAGAGCTGGCTCAGCTGAGGCATATGCTGCTGGGAGAAACCGCTTCTGAGGTGCCAAGACCAACCTACACTTGACTTCGCTTTCAGCAGCCAGCCAATCACTGGCAGAGCTGATACGGCAATAGCTGGCTGTTGGGAGCCATGTCAAGGACCGTGCGTCGCGTATGCGTGTGGCCTTAATCACTGCTGTCTGTCAGTGAGATTCGGAACGCTACACTGGAATTAGGGAACTGTACAGCCTGTGCATTTGATCTTATGTGAAGTAAATGATCTCTTTCTTTGGTTACAGGGACACTTTTGAGCTTTCTGGTGTCAATTCTATACTATTTCTAGTCCAACTTGAAGCTTATTTGTAATTGAAGCTATTGGGAAGTTGCTAGATCCAGTCCGCTTGATGCGCAGGTAGGAGCAATACCTGCAAAGCACTGCTGTCTGTCAAACGTGTTAACAGTGCCATCAGGCCAACTGCAAGATCTTCAGCTAAGAGAACTTATGATTCTCTAAGGAATCAAGCCGACTCTTTCAGTAAAGGATAAACTGCTATGCTATAATGCGCTCAGCCTGTCACCAATTTTATTCCACCTTCAAACCGGACTGCGATGCGCACCTTCTTGCCACCTTTCCATGTTCTAAACCACTTCGACTTGCCTGTGTGAAGCAAATGAAGATCTTGATGTGCTTTGAGCTGGTTGAGAGATGTTTTCGGGCACGTATTTAAGGAGATAAGATTGGTGGCAGTCTAAGCCAAGTGTTTGTTAGCATCATTAGCATCATCACTTGCATCTCCAGTTCTAAAGTAAAGGAAGCAAACGTCAGAAACTAAACATGTCCTGGCTGATCGATTGCATCTGGGGTGAGTCATAAATCATGTTAATTACATTTTTTGACAAAGTATTCCTTTAAGACTGAGAACGTTAGACAGTATTTTTGAATTGGCACGCAACAGAAATGTATTTCCAATAGCTTCTATTATAAGACAACTATGAGTCAATGGATATTCAGCGTCTTTTCACTTTTCTACACACAGGGAAACGTGCCAAAACCATTACCAGTGGTAATCAGCAGTACAATAAAGATTCTGCTGATAGAGACGAGGTTTAAATAAATAAATAAATAAATAAACACACACACACACACACACACACACACACACACACACAACACTGGAAGATTCCCTTCAGCAAACAGTCACTGCGGAATTTAACTCAGAGAATGCCGCATCCCTCAGGCTGTATCTCCATCTCCTATATGCTTCAGTTCTGCAGATAGTCCATGGCCATTATCGCAAAGAGCCAGGCATGCAGATGCCGTATCTACCTCCACGCATCAGTGGCTTTCCTGGCTCTCAACTTCCTGCCCTTGATGTGCTATTTTATCCCTTTCGAAAAGGCCAACCTGAAGCTGCTGGACCCTGGGTGGCAGCTGGACCTACAATTACAGTGCTTCGAATCAGCTGACCCCTCAAATTCATTTCTGGAACATCCCCACTACTGTTCCAAAACTAATGGGCTTCAAGGGCTTTGCTCTGGCCAAGGAGCTTCAAAGGGAGATGGTGAAGCCAGAGAACGGTAAAAGGGGAACGCAACACGGAAAACGGTGAGATGTCTTCGAGATAATCCCGTAGGTCGGATGAGGAGAAAGTAAAATACAAGCCATTGAAAGGAAACGGCAATTACGGAGGAAATTATTAGAGATGCAGTTTGATTATTTGAATTTTGCTGATTTTAAACTGCTCTCTGGTACCACATGGCAGGCCTCAAATGTACTGTGATGGAAACGTAGCTTCTGTGTGGCGTGAATAAAGAGAAAAACACATTTTCCTTCCATTCACACATGACCAGAAGTGCAAATTGTGTTTGAAAAAAATAGGAATTTGCTTCTCTGGAGAGATCATTTGTTAGCCATTCTGAAAGTCCACGGCTGCATGAAACATTGCTTCATATGTTAAAAATGACACCAATGGAGCAGAGAATAATTTGTGAATTAGCATAAAAACCAAGGCCTGCACATACGCAAAGCACACTGGAAAACAAAATATGCCAAAGAAATAGAAGAGTGGAGATTGGAATATTCTAATTAGGCATGTGAATAGGCATCCAATTAACTAGACTTGTCTGTGATGTACTATCCAACAGTGTTAATATCAAGCATTTTAATTTCTCCCAAAATTCTAATTTACTAATAATGTGTTCCCTTCAGCAAACTGCTTTGGCAAAGCAACTCAAATGAATACAGAATGACGCCTCCTGCCAACACAGCATGAAAAAAAAAAAAAATTCTGTTGTTGTTAACAGTAGGATACTGTGCCTCAACAACAGTGCTTCAAAACTCCGGAACAGCCGAGTGACAACTGCCAGATGGAACGTGTGACAAACAGACATCGCTGTGCACTTCCACCACACGGCAGGACAACATTTGCCGACCACTTGACCATGCTGCTGTGCTAATGTGGTCAAACACAAGCTACTTGATCAGTCTGCCTTTAGTTTACAGTGTCGATCCACCAGCTTTCTATCTCATAGCAGAAGCTTCCCTGAACTCCAGCCCTCCAGGTTCTGAGAGTTATGTCCCCTCCTACAGTCATACCGGCTCCCGCGAACCCGCGAATACAAATTTGATTAACCTGATTACCGGGACAGCATATTACTTTATACCACCCCCCCCCCCCTCCCAAATCACTTCCACAATCCTCAACACACAGGAAACCCACAGTAGTGTTCCGCGACATGTTTTATTCAGAAACAGTGCGCCTCTGAGCATGGCTTGGCAACTCCTCAGCAGCTTGACAGCACTGACAGCTCAGGCATCCGAGAGGTTGAGGCTGCAGGGACTTCCAAAGCACTCATGGACACTCACCTCAGTCCAGCCCCGAGTAGAGCCGTCAGCCCTGGCCACCTGCCCGCCTTGCTTACCTCGGATACCTTAATCTCTTTGTGGTCCTCCAAAACCCTGTCCAGAGCATGCCCAGAGCGTGAGAACCTTCAGCCAACGAGGAAGAGGGCAGGCAGAAGGGATGGTGAGAAAGGTGGTGATGAGAGCCAACGAGCGAGTGTAAGGTGGGATACTAAACAGTACATGTACGTAGACAAGGACCAATCCAAGTGTGCAAAGGGAACAAAATGGGAGTGCCCAGAACATCTGCGCTCGCTCACACTGGAAGTGGCTACAGCAAGTGAATTGCCCTCCTACAGGGATCTCCCTGTGGTGGAGTGTGTGAGTGAAATATTGATATGGATCTTCCTAATGATGAGGCTTCCCTCAGCAGGGGACTGGCTGACTGATTGCTTCGAGCTGTACAGCCACCCAAACTGGCTCCCGAGCAGAAAAACAGCCAGGAAATACCATAGCATTCTCTATATGGATGACATCACCCTAGCTGGAGGGGGTCTAACGCGAGGCCGGCCTGCAGGGTGTAGAGTGTGTACTGAGCGCTGTCAGATTTAGCTATGCATGGTTTGTTGTTCCGTTATTTTAATATTTGATTGCTCCCCAACTTTCAAATACTTGACTAATCACTAATGATTCGGCAGGTGGCTAATTTAATCATCAGGGACGACCCTTGCGCAGAGGACTCCTTAAGTGACTTGAGTATGTCTTGGGCCTCTGGTATCAACCAGAACCGCTGACAGGCTTGTTATTTTACTACCCACAGACACTGTATTCCTTGAGATTGGGCCCCAGCTCCCTGTGGGAGGAGAAGTCCAGGCAGAACTAATTGAGGTGAATTAGAGCCCAGTCTTGGCTACTGCGCGGTGAGTCCACTGAGCCGTGGAAACTCCAGGCCAAGGCCCACATGTGGGTTGGGGGACGGTGCTGGACAACAGCTGGAAGACATCACCACTGGTCACGCGGTTAATGCATTACACATGGGGAGACCATTAGAAGCATGGCAACAGCTAAGATAGATTGTTCATGCGTATATATATATATATATATATATATATATATATATATATATATATATACACAAAATATATATCTCCAAAATGATAACTTTTCTAAATTGGAAACTAAAAAGGGATTATAGGAGGAAACTGTGTAAAAACTTCTTGATGAATGTTCTGTCAGTTTGGGGTCTGTCCACAAGTATTCAAAGATTTTTAAGTTGGAGACATTCCAAAAGCTGCACTGTCTCTTATATTAGTCCGAGCTGGGGTTCGATTTCCCCGTCTGGGTGACTATGCTGCGCTACACCAATAAGAGTCCTTGGGCAAGACTCCTAACACTCCATTAGCCCACCTCTGTAATATGAGTAACCATGTAAGTTGCTCTGGATAAGAGTGTCAGCTAAATGACATAAATAAATAAATAAATGTTGTAGAAGCCACTGGCAAGATAGCAAGATACATCTACCCCATGCTTTACAGTTGACAAGGTTTATATATTATAAAATGCAGTTCCTTTGCTGACATCTCTAGATGTTCTTCACGAAGCAGAGTTCAAACAACGAGTTTTGTGATGAGGTTGCAGAGTTTTGTTCTTGAAGACCATGTTCATGCTACCAAAGCTGTGCAGTGGAATGGTGCCCCATTCATGTTCATGCTACCAAAGCTGTGCAGTGGAACGGTGCCCCATTCATGTTTACGCTACCAAAGCTGTGCAGTGGAACCAGTGCCCCATTTTTGCTCTTCACTCAGCTAAATTAACATACAGGTCTTTGGCAGTCATATGAGAGTTATGCTTTGCCCCTCTTTCCAGCAAACAATGAGTTCCTTCATAGACTTTTTGATCTTAACCTCCACATTTCCCTCCTGAACTGCGTTTGTTAAAGCCAATTTGATCCATGTCAATAATCAGGTCATTGCAAACAAAGTGACGTGAATCCAATGACGAGTGAAACAGCCAGGACTAATGACCCATTTCTGATTTTACACACTGACCTCACCCGTCTCTCATATGAGGAAATCTTGTGTTCAGACCACGGAGGCAGAGCCCGAGAGTGCCGACAGGCAGACTGACAGGTAGATTGAGGGCACTGTTACAAAGTTATATTATTTGGCTCTGCACCTGCAAGCGTGCCTTAACTAACCATCCCTAAAACGTCTCCCAGAGCAACAGAGCCGCCTTGCTCACATCCATCACAAGTGGAATGCTCTGACCTGGCTGGACGGCGCTTCTTTCCACCTCTCCTTCCCTTCTCTCTCTCTCCCTCTCTCCTGGTTTCTGTCTCTCGGAGAGGCAATAAAAATTTGGAGAGGTGAGTTCAAACTCCTTTCCAAATCTCCACCTTTCCAGCTGCCTGGCTCCTCTTACTCTGACACATACAATCGCTTTCATTATGCAAATGGGCTAGATGCAGGGTTCTCCAGAGCTGCATGTGAGCGCCTGCATACAAAGCAGCCTTCTATTTGTTCTCGTTCAATTAGGGAATCCAAGGTATGTCATTAATGGGGAAAAACTCTCCTATGTCAACGTCTATACAGCCCCACCTCGCACACCACTGCACCACACCCTCCCTGTAAATAGATTACATGTTTACAGCTATTGCACCTTCCTTCGTCTTCTGTAGGGCTTCAAGCTGAGAAAAGCTTGTGCTGTGAAAGCCATTAAAAAGCAGAGGTCGTAGGTAGGGTTTCCTTCTTAGAACTTTTTCCATGAAGCAAAGCTGCACAGTGGAACGGTACACCGCCACAGTTCCCCTTTACTGCAGTTTCTTAAGCCCATAGTTGATGAGTATCAGTACAATGATTCAAATGAAAGTTGAAAAGACTCAAGAGGAGACAGCCTATCAGCATGCGCCCAGCTCAGCAGCAATCCCTCAGATGAAAACGGATGGGAAGTTTGCTTGCGTATATCAGGGCATGCACATATACTTGTGCGAGGTAACCGCATCTATCACCATCACTTTGGCCCTAGGCCCTCGGCCTCTTCTCAGCACGAGCTGCTTGTGAAAGAGTGGGCGTCAATAGAAAAGTTGGCTTCCAGCCTCGCCCAGCCGTCTAAGCACCTTGTCATAATTGTGTGCAGCAGCGCGGAGCACACATGTCAAACAAGCCATTAAGGGCAAGTCGGGGAAACAATACAAATTAGCCGAGGATGAGCAGGGGGCTTGTGCAGGGTGTCCAAGAACAGATACACATAGAGAGAGAGAGGGATAGTGCACACACACACAGACACACCTATGCATACACATATACACACTGTGGCTCTCCGCTGGGCATTGCTAACTCTCTATTACTCCACTGCCTCGCTCCCAGCAGGAGGACGGACCACATGCCTCGGACGAAATCATTGCACCTTGTCTGTTTGAGTTAGAATGCAGAAGAGAGGGAAGAGAGAGGGCGGGAGAGGGGGTGAAAGAGAGAGAAAGAGAGTGGGAGAGAGAGCGCGAGAGCATGACGGAGCTCAAGAAACAGCGTGTGTGTGAGAGAGAAAGAGAGAGCGAGAGAGAGAGAGAGAAAGAGGCAGGGTTGGAGGGGGTTTAAAGGGGAGATTTATAGTTTCCTGCTCGCTCCTCGCTGGCCCACTTCATCATCCCAGCACAAGCCCAGCCACAGCCACTGACTACGCTTCTGCCGCCACGGCCGCCGCTGGAGCATTTGAATAGAATTACAAAGCAGTTTCGGCTTACTGTAACACTGCGCTGGACAGGGAAACTGGAGCAGTCTATTGAGAGACCCTCTTGCCATCGGTGGGAAATGTTATTCCCCTCCAGCAGGAAAACAATCTCAGCACAGTGATATGATATTAATTAACATGCCATGAGAAGAGGAATGAGACTGTTGTAGGAATACTTGGACAGTATATCTAGCACAGAGCAGAAGCCACCTGAACTCCAGCCCAAAGATCTCGCAGTTCTCCACCAATGTATCCACACTCGTGCCTAATCAAATCTTTAACAATCTTTAAACTTTAACACTGGGACCTAGCACTCAGCGCCCATCCTGACAATATGCACGACATCCCATCACCAACACCCAAAATAAGCTAAACAAGCCTGTCTAAGCTCTTTATGGCTCCACGGGCAGTACTGAGCAAGCATAAGCGAAGAGGCTCTTGGGCAGCATGCTCACCTCAGCGCCTCTCCCCGGCATGAGGCGCACCAAGCACTTTTATATGCCACCTGGAGCACGTTGTCCTAATCGGCTCCAGGTGGTGGTCTTTAGTGGTAGTGCATGGGATGGGTCGAACCTCTGTCCCCGCCCTCCTCGCCGCCACACATGTAAACAACGCTACTGAAAGTGGTTTGCTGTAAAGTGCTCCATTCTAGCATTACTCAGAATTGTTCAAAGTGGTGATGATAGGAACCAGATGTCCGACACATTACCACCTCTAGAAGCTATCGCTCACAAAGCTTATCAGAAATGGTTGTGAATATGCTGCCTAATGACTGAAAATAAGGCTGTTTAAGGCAGGCTTGGTGTAAGGGTTTAGCTCATAATGTTTTTTTT
Source organism: Salminus brasiliensis (assembly GCF_030463535.1). Taxonomy (NCBI): domain Eukaryota; kingdom Metazoa; phylum Chordata; class Actinopteri; order Characiformes; family Bryconidae; genus Salminus; species Salminus brasiliensis. The sequence goes on from NC_132891.1 coordinate 10,683,107, forward strand.
CAGTGAAATGAGGTCACCGTAGGGACAAATAGGGCACTGTAACGCAATAAAATAGTTCCCAAAGAAAACTTTATTTCTGTAGCTTTACTGTCATTAATATGCCACCTAAAATATCAGAAGATGTTTATAAGTCAGTTTACTGGGCAATTTGGATAGTAAATAAAAAAAAATGTGTCACTTTAAAGACACTGAACTATATATAAATAAATATAAGTATAATAAAAGGGTTTGATGTGAGATTCTCCATGCTAGAGAAGCTCACTGAGCCTGAACGGTTGACAGTGATAGGTGGTGATGGTGATAGGAACCAGACGTCTAAAACGTTTAACAGCTCTGAGAGCACCCTCACAGAAAGCTTACAAGAAATGTTTGTTCAATATGGATAGTAAGTAAATAAAAGAAACTTTGTAGAAAGTTTTACCAATATGTGAAATTTCCCTTTAAATCAAGCCCAGTATTTTAATTTGCAGTAAAATCAGTTCAATTAAATGTTAGTTGTGCCAAATAGACTAGCTTACGTGCTCTCTGAGACTGTGTGATGCACTATATGTGTTATCTAATGTCATACAGCCCCAATCAGTAACTGCACCTATCTCGTAACCTTGAATTGTGCCCGTACCTTGTGTAATTACGTGCGATCTATGTTATTAGATACACATTTAAACAAGCCTTTTTTAGAAAAAAAAATCTAGGGACGTACAGCGTTGGGCAAAATGCTAATAATAATAACTTAAAAACACATTCGTAAGTGTTCTGATGAACGAAATAATGTCTATGAAATAACCAGCACTGCCTCAGGAGATCCATTATTCATTGCATAATTCAAGTAGGCCTGCAAAAACGCAGGAAAGCGCTAATCAATATCCCAGCAATCAAATCTGCAGAATCTAAAACTTAATTGCCTTCATTATGAGGCCAGGAAACAGAAAGTGCTGCACTTAATTAAACTGATTCTCATAGAGGTTCGAAACAAAACCACCTGAAGGCTACCGAGTCATGCCTTGTGCTTGTATTTGCCTAGAGCATGCCGAACGACCCCTCTGACTCCAGGGCCGCATGTCGAACCAATGCTGCAATTACAGAGTGCGGAGCAGATCATCAGCCTTCTTCAGCCCTCCTCACTAATGCATTCCAGCAGGTTTCAGAAATAGCATTTCGCGTTTCGTCACCTCACGGAGTGAATAACTGCCATGCATCATAATCACTGTAATTAAATTCAAAACAACATCCCGGCAGCCCCCTTATTTCCCTGCTCTCCGTCTGAGTTTACCTCTGCGCTGATCTATACAGAGCTTTGATACCATGTCAGTCGGTGGTCTGTGCTTATACTCAAAAAAAAAGAAAGCTGGGAGTGACGGACAAAAAAAAAAAAAAATGGAATAATCACCAAGAGGCGGTTTTGCAATCACAAATGCATATCCAGCTACAAAGTAAGAGCAGATGGAGGAATCTGTTCTCTTTTCTCTCGATGGCCTACACTGACCAGAGAGATTCCTGATGCCCAGGCGAGCCTTTGCTCAACTGGCCTTCTTCGGGAACAAATCGGCTCAGCGGCGGATTCGTGCCGGTGCTGCTTGCGTACCTCTTGCCCTGTATTTTGAAAAACTTCTCATCCCTTGCTTTCAGAGATCAATATCCTATAACTTTTTTTGTGCAGTGGGCTGGCGAGCAGTGTTGGGAGACTGCTAAGGCACGGGGATGTGTCAAAGCGAGCTGTATCTTCCTGTATCTCTCCCCAGCATTTTAAAGGCGAGCGAGGTTCTGCAGCGTGCTTACGCAAGCAAATGCTGACTGCGCAGTAGGACAGTCGCAGGGCTTCGGAAGGAGGCCTCGTGCTGGTGGTGGGGGTTTTTGGGGGGGTGTGTACGGAGAGCTGTAGAAGTTCTTGGTCTACTGCAGGAAAAAAATCAACGTCCTCATAATGTCAACCTCAAAGCTCCGAACAGCGTCCAGCACCTCCGTCAGGACAACAGGTGAGCTGGTGCCTCAGATGTTGGTGTGTTGGTGGCACACCTTTGATATCTTGATATGCGCCCGTATCTCCGGCTTCCGGAAAAAGAGATGAGCGAGATTTTTTGGGGGCTCTTTTGTGTAAAATCCATGACATGAAAAGATTTAATTAAGATAAGTGAGTGGTAATAATTAATTCTGCTCCACTCGGGCTGCATCGTGCCATCAAGAAGGCAGAAGCGGCTGAATAAATTATGGTTTTTTTTGTAACTCTTTTATTTATTAGTTTTATCCCCTTCAGAGTAAGTGATGAGAGTTTTTTAGAAGCTCAGAAAGTTTGACAGGTCCTCTGAAGAGTCCTGTGAAGAAATAGAAAGCGGCCAGGCTCCAGCCTGCATAAACACCTTCTTTCCCAGATCAAATCACTTTTCAATTCAAACATCTATTATGGTTGCAGGTACACCGTAGCCTCTGGGGGGATACTCACTGTGACAAATGCCAAATGCGAGGCTGCATTGTGAGGGAGTTTGCTCATTACCATGAGCGGAGATGTGTCGGAGACAGTGGGGAGCCTTAGGTAGGCTCGAGTTACCAAGTTCTCACTCCCCCCCCCCTTTTTTTTTTTTCTTCCACATTGTGGCCTAATTTAAAACTGATAGCGGCGACGCTAGGTGACCTAGTGCCACAGGCAACGTAATGGCTCCAGACACTTTCTTAACGTCTAAGCAAGCCTGTGCTTGGGCCTGGTGGAAATGTACTTTAAGGAGCAAAAAAAGAGAATAAATGGGCTCTCACTTTCAATCGGGGTAATTTGAAGAATAGGCCCAGTCCATAAACGGTCACGCGAGTGTGTTTTGCTAATGAGTGTTCCAGGTAACTGCCGCCACAGAGTGGTTAGTAGCTAAACTGTATGAAGTACGGAAAGGAATCTCATTTGAAAAATGGACCCTTGAAGAGTACGGCAACACATATGATAAGAAGGGAGCACTCAGTTGGGTAATGCTTGGCAATCAGCCACACACAATCTGCAGCCAACCTGACAGGTGGTGGCTCTGGGCATTCAAAGTAGCCAAGTTTTATAATGGCTTTGTATTATAGGGACAAAATCTAGCAGTTCTAGTTCCAACTGATCGTTCTTCATGGCTCCAATGCGGTCTGCAAATGAGGCACGCACAACACTACAGTATGCTTAGCAGAAAATAACCACGACCAAGCAGAGAGATGAATTTCTTCCCAGTTTTAATTTTGGCAGGTTTAAGGCATGGATCGCATTAAGAGTGCTGAGCTAATTACGAACAAACATTTGTTTTATCTTTAATAAGATTTTTTAAAGCCAGCTTTCTGACACGAAACAAAGATAATTAACAGGGCTAAACGCAGCCAAGTCTTTTCATGGGTGACCTTTATCGAGATTGCACTTACCTCGGAAGTCTCCGAATCTGGCAGCTCTCTGTCTGATGCCCTAGCTTTAGCCCCTGCCTTTCCTACTATCTCGGAATGGCCAGGCTGTAATGACAGCGGACGGAGTGGCCTGGCTCTTCCAGTCCCACGCAGCCGCTAATTAGAGGCTGCTTTGTTACTTTGCTTGGTTTTAGCTGGTGATTAACTGCCTTTTCATTGGACAGGACTTGGCTGTTAATTCCAGCTGTGCTGTGCTGTGCTGTGTATACCACAAACAACTCGCATTATCCTGGCTGGCTGGGGAGGGGACAGCCACAAGCCTCCTAAAATCCTCCACGGCGCTCATTAATGCTGATCCAGTTGCAGCAGTTTTCTTCCCTTTCAAGAGGAAATCCTCTCGTTCTTCTACTGTGCCAATACAACACAGCCCATTCTTAATATCGGCGCTGTGATTTTGTGTAATTAAATGTCTGTCACCAATGCTTTCTGGGAATGCCATTGTGTCCTTGGAACAGAGGACGGGCTCGGCAGAGTGTGTGGCTCCTTTTCCTGTTAGCTTTCTTAAAGGCCGCAGCCTTTGCGCAAGACTATCGTAGCCTTGAAACACATTATTGGGACAATAATTGATGGGGAAGGTGGGGAATATGGGCTAGGCTAGCTCTAATTGGCTAACTGATCTCCCTCAGTACATAATGGCTTGTGGAAGGCTGTGGCCTGAGGGCAGAGAAGTGGGAGGGAGCAGGAAAGAGAGAGAAAGAGAGAGAAAGAGAGCGAGAGACTTTCTCGGTGTGAGCGCCTATGTGTCACATAAAGCACATAAGCCTCTGTCGGCAAGTTCCCACCAACTATTGGAAATGTAATTAAGAGCAAGCTGGAGCTTTTAAATGCTCGACTAGGGCAGAAACAAACTGTGCCCTTTGGATGGCGGGAAAAAAAAAGACATTTCCATACATCGAAAATGAGCGGCACGATCAATAGTCCACAGTAGGGAAAGTGTCAGGGGAGTAATAAGCCAGTCTGCCTCGCTCATTGCCTCACTTTTCTCCGCAGGCACTCGCCTCAGTTTATAGCCGTCAGCCCAAAGCGGCAAAACTGATAACTCTTGTTGTGTGGAATGCACTCAGACGCTCGGTAATCTTTCCTAGCATTAAAACTTCTATTAAAAACAAGTTTATGTTGTAGAGAGAGGCTCACTCCGAGCGCCAGCCGGACACATAAATCCAGGGCTGTGTCTGCTCGCTCCGAAGGCCCTGCTCGAAGACGAGGTTACGCGAGACTTCAATCAAAAATAATTAGCCCACGCCGGCTCGTGGACAGCGTTTCAAGGAGACAATAGCTGTTGTTCAGTCGGATTTGTCACACGGCTGATGCATTTTCGCACTGGCCTTTTTTTCTCCCTCCCTAACAGAACAACGGCCTATGGAGCAGGTGATTGCGCAATTTCAGGGTAAATCCCGGTCACCCCCCCGGGAGGAGCGCGCCTATTCCCTGCCCAGATCTGAGCTCAGCGACCATCAACGGCATTTGGTTGCTGTTTGTTCAGAGGTTCCAGCTTTCAATCATGGGCTCTGCGCTGATAGCCGCGATAAAGCCACCACCATAGATCTTAAGAAGATCCATCTCTTCGCCGCCAACAGAAGGAAGGAAAGGATTCGAATACAATCCTTGTTTCATCTGCCAGCGTGCATAAATATTCATAAAGAGAAACCAGCTGTTTCGCCCGTTTAGAGCGTTCGCAGACAGCCGCCATTTGCCAATAAATCGTTGCTGTTTAATTAATGATTTTATTGTGTGGCGGCGGCAGGAAACAATACCATTGCTAAGTATGGAGATTTATATCTGCGACAGTAGGCGAAAGGGAACGGCTAGTCAGAGTGCGATAGTGGAACAACAGAAGCTGTGTCCCTGGCCTACATACAGCCCAAGCCAGGGACACTGGCCACCCAGAGGAGCTGGCTACACCCGGTACTAATCCAAACCAGACATAATCAAGTTGTTAATGGATCCCACATCAAAGCAAAGATCACTGTAGCTTTTTAAACTGTAAAAGCCTGTATGTGGGCCCACGCTTCCACAGCTCCACACACTAGAGTTTCAGAGCTGGATCGACTAATCGGCATTATCAATAATGATAAAAAATGACTGGCGCTGAATCATGTTATTGGATTAGCTTGATGATGTGTGTGCACCTGATAACAGACAGGGAAGGGGATCCTCCAGGACCAGGATTGGGAACCACCGGTCTAGACAAAAGAGTTGAACATTTTACACACCAGAGTGATGTCACTTCAGATGCCTGACCATGCTGGGCATATTACCATTATCATAAAGATAGGGCAGTGTTCTGGTCCTCACAGTGTTGGGTTTAGTACTCTCAGTGTTTATCCGGTTAGTGGTGTTAAAAGTCTTAACTCTCCTTCCAAGAGGCTCTGTAGTTTTACGCAGTATCTCACAGTAGCGTTGTCTGAGGTTTAGTCAGATATGGTAAAAAAACTGACAGTGAATGTTTTCAGTTGGAAAGCGCAGCAAAATCCAACATGGCGGTTCTGCAGCCGTGTGCAAGGTTGAACAAGGTGGAGCATGATGTCCTGGAAACTACAAGTTCAGTGGTTTCTGAATTTTGCGTATTCTTGCATTTGAATACAAGCTACAAATGTCTGTGTCTGGCTTAAATAATCAGCGTAAAAGACTACAGCAGCAGTAAATCTGTATTCCACGCTATTATGGTTCACACTATTTTCATCATACATGGGTGGTTCTCCTTCTCCAGCAACGGCTGCAGACATGCTGCAGATATGCTGCTAATGTTAGCGCCAGCTCTTGCAAGGGATTTGGGTTACAGGCTATCAAACGTGGTACACTTCACATATCTACACTTTTTAACCTTTCACTTTTATCCTGTGTTTGCTCAAGTTAGTTTCCAAGGGTTTCCATGACCAACTTTTAAATATTGCAGGGAGCGTTGTTAGGGTTACATTTTAAAAAACACAATCACCCTGGAGCCCGCTTTCAGCACCACCTCAAGAACCGAATTTGGGCACAGGTTGATTTGACATGACTCAGTACATAACTCGGCCGGTATCTATAAATGTACAGATTTTGGTCCCCAAACACAAAAATGTGACTGCATTAAGAAGAACAGGGAATAACACTTTACATAAACCCTGCAGCATAACATTGACATGTCAGTGTCATACACCATGTCATGATAGATGTCATATTCTGTCATGAGTTGTCAAGACAGATTACATCCATTAGCAATACAGTGTCACATTATCATGACAAGAACCTATCATGACAACTCATTGCAACATATTACATCTGCCATGTTTCTGACATGGTTACATCGATGTTACACAGCAGTTTCACCAAACAGGCCTTCTATAAATTATGAAACCTAATGCCATTGTATTAGTATAACAACCAGCACTAATCATAAAATCAATCCACCCAAAAATCCCCCAAATCCCTCCTGACTTTCCCTATCGTGAATTCAATCCAATCACGGGCTGAGAATATGGTTTTACTCCTAGTTTTAACATCTCATGCCAACTCTACTGGACAATCTGTCCAACACCCGGACACAGTCTCTAAAATACAGCACGTCTGGTCCCCCTAAATAATAGACCTGCAGTTTATAGGGTTAATTCCTATGCCCACTATGTCTAGGCTGGCATTTTAAACTCCAGATCTAGCTAATGGCACAGAACACATGGCAGACGGAGCCCACTTCAAAAGGATCGGCCGGTCTGAGGCCGAGATCATTATCTGCCTGGGTTAAAACGCTCCGGTCAGCTTGAATTGGACAGGATCCTCTCAGGACTTACCATCAGGAGGAGGAGGTGCGTGCGTGATGTGGCCAGGTTTGTCTGGAAGACATAAAAAGAAAGAGAGAGAGAGAGAGAAAGAGAAAGCACATTAGTTAAGTGAAGCTCTCAGGAGATCCCACAGGGTTGCTATATAGTCATTCTAAATGTCGGGGTGGGGGGGTGGACGCTGACTGCACAGCTCTATCTCAGAGGAGGATAATGAAAGCAAAAAGGACAAAACTGACTGAGAACAGGAGAGTAAAGCTGATGAGGTATCATTTATTTCTCTACAATTTTATGAGTGCTTAGATGAGAAATGGGTCCAGAGGGAATGTCTCCCTACAGGCTTTTCAGGTATTCTGATTCATGTTTACACAGCCATACATGCAACTCAGACAGGATTACACAGTGAGGCATTTGCACTGATAATGCATGGCAGACTGAGAGGGCCTGGGGGCACGACAACATATAACTAAACTCAAAAACATGAACTTAATGATTTGGCAATGGGTAGTTGGAGTAGTTGCATGACTTTTTCACAGATGCTTCTTACAGGACAACAATAACAAAGCCCTAACAATAAAACAACTGACAGGTGAAGTGAGTACTATGATTATCTGGTTATAATGCCACCTGTCAAGGGGTGGGATATACATATATGAGGTGTGAGACAGTGAACAGCAAGGAAACAGCAAGTTCAAGATGTGTGTTGGAAGCGGAAAAAATGGACCTGTGTGACTCGGACAGAGCCGAATTGTGGCGGCTAGACGACTGGCACTAGTGTAGTGAGTTTCTGGGACGCTATGGTTGGAACCTACCAAAAACGAAAGACAACCGATGAAAAAGTGACAGGGTCATGGGTGCGCCAGGCTCATGGATGTGATCCTTGAAGGCTTCACCTCACAACTTACTGGACTTAAAGGATCTGCTGCTAATGTCTCAGTGCCAGATATCAAAGGACGCCTTCAGAGGTCTTGTGGTGTCCATGCAATGACGGGTCTAAACAGTTTTTCTGAGCAGGCATCAAAGAGAATCAAAAAGAAACCTATACAACAACTTTAGGCAGGAGATTTTAATGCTATGGCTGATTGGTGTGTAGATATGCTTGCTTCGCTGACGTCACAAAACCCATGCATTTGCACATATGACATTCAGGCCTACTATTTACATCAATTAGACTTAAAGCCATGGAAGCAAAAAGCTTTGATTCCATGATGGTGTCAAAAAGTACTGATTAATAATTGATGCTTTTTATATAATTTATTTACTTTATTAATAATACATCTTAAGAAATACTAGAAAGCTGACCTCTTTGACCCCTTTAAGTCTGTTTAAAACAACTAAAATACTAATATAATTGACAGTGGCAGCCCTACATGGTATGCATTCCCGCAAGGACACCTTTCTCCACAACAGAAAATCAACAAGACATCTAGAAACCGCAGAACCTTTTTTTTTACTCTGTAGAACCTGCTTTCCAACAATACAGCGCATGAATCTTTCTAGTTTAAGTGCAGCCCCAACACCCTACTCCTTATGTAGCCACAGGGAGTAACTGACGCCAAGAAAAAACACCTCATCAGTTACTCGGCCAGTCTCTCTGTCTAACGCGTACACACACACACACACAAGCACACGCATCCACACATCCACACTGAGAACTAGCCTCCCGCACAGGGATTCAGCTCTGCTCAGAAGTGGACTGCCAGAATACAGTTTAATTTTAGGCTCACGTCAAATTGCTTGTCAACTGCCGAGTGTGAGCGAGGGTGGGGAGCCAGGACTGGGGGAGGAGGAGAGATAGGCTGAAGGAGGGGAGAATATAGACACAGTGAGAAAGAGAGAGTGTGGAATGAAGGAGGGAGGGGAAGAGGAGGAGGAGGGGTGGTGGTGAAGGAGAGCAGCTTGCTGTGTATCACTCCATGAATAATGAAGTGTCTGCTGAACCCGTTTCAGAGTCAATCGTGACAGTTACAGATTTTCATCTGCAGGTTTCCAAAACAACAAGGAAAACACAGCCATAACTAAGAGTAGCTATTTCTCTCACAGCGACGATTCTACAGACACACACACATTCAGAGATGTTCGCCGGGAGCATGAGTCAAAAATATACATATTCCTGCAGATCTGACAGGGACCTACATGTTTCATTACATCACTGGCAAAACAAAAGCTCCCACAGTAGTGACTTCATTGGGGAAGGAAAAATGGAAATGTATGTTAATGGAATGATTGGACCATTTCTGAGGGTTCATTTGTCATGCAAAGGGCTGCTGGTGTTTCAAATGAGGCAAATAAAGATGGAGGTTTTGATATGTGAGAAGATTAACCGCTACTCCAATGACCCATATCATGGGAAAAGAAGAGTTTTATACAGATTAGTTCCACGCTCATTCCCACAATGGTTATAAGGAGTGTTTCAGTCCAGGCGTTTTTTAAAATGAGATAGCCAACAATACAGAATGGCCAATAAGAGTAGCACTATTGGGACTCGGAGTCCAATTTTTTGTCCTGAAAAAAAAAACACATGCTCTCATGACACACAGGAATTATGTGCTATTTTTTGTCTCCCCTTTTGGTAGAGGGGGTCCTAGCTAATCCGGTACTGGTCCTGGCCATGGCAGTGAAAAAATAGGAAAATCCGTAAAAAGCAGAATTAATAAGCAACATTTAGAGATTTTTGGATCATACTGTATAAGATTACATTACACCGCTATTGGTTGCATAAAAAACTGTGCCAAGAGTGTGAAAAACCTTTAAACTGGTGAAGAACCTTTACTCACACTAATAACCTTTACAAAGATGATAATGATTTACGGAAACAAATATGGTTCCTCTGTGGCATCGCTCAAAGAACCTGTTGTGTACAGACGTTCAGTAGACACCAAAGACATTGATTAGACAGCAATAGTTATAAGAAAACTAAAAATTCAAAACACTGAGACACATTTGCGTAAAAACAGAGGTGGCACAGATTCAACAGCAGGTATGAGTTCTGGAATCGGATATTGGAAGGGAAAAAATCTGATCTCGTATCAAATCTGAAGTCTGAAATAGCTCACACTCACAGTTGTGGGGGGTGGTGGTGTTAGCTGTGTGTTTCTTCCTGTGGTGAGGTAGAGCGTTTGAGTAGTGAACGTAATGGTCTATTTTTAGATGCTCATCCTAAGAGAAGAGTTTCAATTGAAAACAGCTTTTATAGGTTTCTGCAAAAGAAAATTAGCTTTCTGAACATTTTGGAAAATGAAAGGTGGCATGGTGCTATTTCTACTTGAACCCCACAGTGCTCTATAATGCTCTGTAAGGCTTATCCTAAAGATAAGTAATAAAAACAGTGTGTTTACTTTGAAGAGGTAAAGATACCGCATGAATTATTAAAAAAAAAACAATTGGACAGTTTTTTGGGTACATAAATCGAAATACAACAACAAGGGTAGCATATGAGCCCTTTTAGTGAGTTCCATTTTCTTTCATTTCTAAGGCATATGCATATACATGCATCACATTCATATGAGCCACGAGCGTGCATCTGAATGTACATATGTGCTCTCGGCGGGCGTTGCACCAGTAATACTGCATGCATGATGCATTTGGCGGAGTTAAACAGCCCTAGTCTTGTGAGGTCTCCCTTCCCTCTGCCAGCTAAATGAAAATGGAAATGACTAACCTTAGGTCTGTGTCCCTCTCCAACAAGCTTTCAAACGCTACGCTGCACCTACTCCACGTTAATGGCCCTCCTTTCACTTCATCATCCCTTTTTTTTTCTTTTTTTTTTTTTTGAACTCCACTTTCAAGAGTGGGAATGGAATGTTCTAACTGAGTTTGTATTTAAATCTAATGGAATCTGTCTGGACCAAATTGATTCGGCAACATGACCAGTTTATAAATGAACCTCGCATTTGAGAAGCTTTATTGAGGGAGGGAGAAGGGGACAAGAATCACAAGAAGGGCCCTTTAAGGTCTTTTAATCAAGATCTAATGTAGCAGCGTCCAGCTTCCTCGGAGGAGTGGGAGCAGGCCCGATTGAAAAGCCAGTGGATGTTAATGGCCTACAGTGGGGGTTGTGGGGGTGGGGGGGAGCATGTGGCTGAATAGCACTCGCTCTTTTTCAACCTCTCTATCTCATTCACTTGTTCAAGCAAATATTGAGTGTCTGTCTCTGTCTTTTTTTTTTTCTTTCCCTCTCTGCGTGAGAGAGGCAGCATGACAACAAACTGGTTTGTGTATCCGAGCGTTTGCTGAGAGGAATACACCACGCTTTTCCATAAGATTTCAGGCTATCCTAAGCCATCCTCCAGTTTCCGTCATTGACACTATGAAAGCGAGAGGAATCTGGAGAAACACCTAATTAAAAAAGAGAAAAGCTGCGCTTATGTTGTCGTTAACACCATTCACACCCATGAATCTCATCGCCAGAGCCACCTTCTGTCTAACAGCTTCAGGGAACGAGAGGTATTTTCAAACATCAGCCAGGAAATCAAAAATTTCTGGCTGCCTTTCATTCACCATGTGAGAGATGTAGAAACTGAGACTTTGACAGTGTTCCCGAAGACGCTAATGGAAATGCTGATAAAGTGCAGGGGTACCTGCTGCTCAGGCTTGTCAAAGAGCACTCTGACGTGCTTTCCAGCCACACACTTTTATCACAGCCGCTCACTTTGAAAGCCCAGCGCTCTTAAAAATAAAGGTTCCTAAATGGTTCTTGGCTTGGATGCACAGTTCCTTGAAAACAGTCCATTGGTAGAGAACCTTGACATGATGTGGAGGATCTTCAAACTTTAAAAAGGTTCATCACACTCTCACAAGTCTCATAAGCCACAGACTGGTTCCTCAAGGAGCCAGAAAGTTGACGCTCTATAACACTGGCCCGAAGATCCTTGTGTACTCCAGAATCTTTTCGGAAAACATGTGGCACTAGACCGGGAAGGCGAAGCCTCCAGATACTCATTCAAGCAGATACAGTGAGCGCTGACGCTAATGCCAGGGCTTCCACCTCCAAAGGCACTTAATCTGCCCACTTTATCCCCACTGTGTAGAGTAAATGCCACAGCTTCAGGCAAGACAGAATGCCACGGGGCCGCTTGTTTAGACAGAAGAACTGAAGCACTTTAGAAGATGAGGCCAGTTTATCTGCGTCATCCTCGATCATCCGCAATGTCAGCCGCTAGATCGAATTGTAGGCATTAGGGATTACTTTTTGACTGCCATCGATCCTCATTGAGCCATCCATCCATCAAGATACCATTCTCTCTGAACATCACTCTGACGGAAAAAAAGACCACAGCTGAAAACGCATGCACACACACACACACACACACATCACACAAAGTGACAGACGTCATTTGGCTGGTGTCAATTTAAAATTCTACTGCAGCATCACGCAAATACAAGCAACCCTTTGAATCCTGGGCTTATCATTCCGGTACTTTTCTAAAAAATAAAATAAAAAATGGCAGTACTATTGCCAAAAAGGATCTGACGCCACAAAAAACCCCTCAAACAACCCTTTATTTACACCTTTCAGAAGTTTTCAGAATCTCCATATGATGTGAAGATCCACAACAACAAGGTTCTGGTGCTCAAATCGGTCTTCACAGACACCAAGATGGTCTACAGTTGTGCTTGTGTCAAACAAAAATGTGGACCACCAGAGGGGCCATGAGGACAGGATTGAAAACCACTGTTCTACACAGATTAAAAGCTAGGACTATGGGCTGTACATCCAAGCCAACAAACAACTGCAAACCTGCAAGAAGCGTCAGCTTACCACCTACTGTGAAAGTAACAGCAAAAAGTTATGAGGGTTTCAGCAGTTTAAGCAGCAGTAACACGCAGAGTGACCTACAGTTGTTGAGGAAGAGTAGCACAGCGAAGCCCAGCGTGGAGGTGGCCAGAAGTATAAGGCAGATGTTGCAGGGGATCATAAAGTAGCGCACCACCAGCGAGACCTTGTGCTGGTACATGCGGTCCCGCTCCGGGGGCGGCGTGGGGTAGTGGCAGCTGGTCATACTCCAGTCCGCGCTTCCCCCTAGGTACGCCACGAGGCCGGTGGTTCCTCACCCAGAAGGTAAAAGACTCCAACAAGAGCGGGGCAAGGAATCAAAATCTCAAGCAGGGTCCGGGGCTTTCAGCATCGACTGGAGAAACGTGCGCACGGTTCCTTCGAGAAAAAGAGGTCTCCAGGCAACACATTTTTGGTCCTGAATAGCATCCAGAAGCGGAAAGAGGCGGGTGTCTCGCGGTCCTGCTCCTACTGCCCCCTACCTCCTCCAAAACCTTCCATCTCGCTCCAAACACAGTGGTAGATGGATTGTGACAGGATGGTGTGTGTTTCTGAGTGAGTGTACATGAATGGCACTGCTGGACTCCCTGGCCCTAGCCCACGCAGGGCAGAAGGAGCGGATCAGTGCAAACACTCAGGCTGCACTTTGGGCTTTCAATCCACAAACACAGCTCCTGTGAGTGTGGTGAATCAGTAATCAAATGCTTTTAGCTTCCCGGCTTTTGTCATTCGCCCTCTTCAACCGAGGGTACAGAGGGTAATGGGTGTCCCTTTCCTTCCTGCCCTCTCCTTCTACCACTCAATCTCTGTCTCTCTCCCACTCTCTCTCTCACTCGTCAGTGCCCTCAGATGCTGTGCCACCTGCTCGTGGCCGAAGGCGATGTGGTGGCGCCTGGCTTAGCTGTGTGTCCCATGTGTTAGGACTGGCCACTGCTTCTGCTAGATCTGGACATTCTGCTAGGTCCTCGGACTGAGGAGTGCTCACACGCTCAGGAGCTGCAGCTTCTGCTCTGCATTCACGCACACACGGCCACGCACTCGCTCACTCAGACGCAAACACTCGGAAGCTACAGAAGCCTGCCACCCAGTCCGGTCAAAAGAGCGGTGGGCAGAGACGGAGCCCTGCCCCCGCTCTGTTCGGAGTAATTAGCAGACAGATAGTCAGCAGCTGTCTTCAGGCGGATTGACCATATGCCCTGAAGAGCATGAGGGTATAGCTTCTAACCACACACACACACCCCCCTCTGCTTTCCTAAATCACACTGGCCCCTTCCCCCAATCTGACGACAACTAGCTCTCCTGAAGCTCGGCACGAGCACGTCTGAGGATGCAGCGAGCAGAAAGTTAGAGGGGCGGAGAAGCCCCCCTGTTCCCCCCTGTGCGAGTGGGGCAGGGCACAGCTGGTCTGCTGGCCGGAGCCAAAGGCTCTGAACAGTTGACAGCCAACGGCAAGGCAAAACAAACTGGACAGAGTGAAAGAGCACGGCAGGGCTCCACGTTTCAATTCCTGCGAGTTAGTAGATTCCAGATTCTCCTCAAAAAGCAAGAAGCAGCTCGCAGTGTCATGAGAAAAATGGCTTTTCCAATTCCCTTGATTTTCCCTTGACAGGAGAAGCTACTTCTGTCTCTCTCTCTACTCTCTCGCTCACACTCCCTCTCCGTCTCCACTGGAACATCCGCTACGATCCTCCGCTCTGGCTCCAGAGGTGCTCCTCATGTCCCGGGCTCCGCTTCGCTCCAGCTGATCCTCAGAGGAAGCATCCAGCATTTACCCCCAGCCAAAGCACGCGCTATTCATGGCAGAAATCCCCAGGCGGCCGGTGCTCGGAGTGTCAACGCGTGCCACAGAGAAGGAAGGCGGAGAGAGCCGCGGTCAGCCAGAGGCACGGGAAGCGTCCACCAAGACAGGAGTCGGGAGAAAGAAAAAAAAATGAGGGAGGAAAGGAAACTAGTCTGTGCTTCTTCAGTAACCCGGGTAAGGATAAATAGATGAGCGGACGCGTTTTTTTTGTGTGTTTTTTTTCCTCAAGAGTTCCTCCCGGCAGCAGCGCTCACGACCCTCTCTCAGCCTCAACTGGAGGAGAAGACAGAGAGGGAGCGGAGAGGGGCCGTCTCTAACAAAGAGAGAGGGGAGGGGGAGCGAGGAAGAGGGAGAGGGAGGGGAAAAAAAGGAAAGAGTGAGAATGAAAGCTTTTGGGAATACTTGGGAGTGTTTTGTGGAGTAGAGGAGGGGGTTGAGGTTGACAGCAAGAAAGACAAAAGACAGATTGGGTCAAGCCCCTTTCAGTGTTTGATGATTTAGAGAGCAAAACGAGCACAAACACAAGCCACTGCTGTCAGCGCGGCGCTTTATTCTACGGACGAGATGAAAAAATCAGCGGCATTCGTGACTCGGCTTTCAGCTGGTTTTAATGAGCGTTTAAAAACTTTTAGGACTCTTCGTTTTTTTTCTGTAACATTCCAAAATTGGGACAAAGCTTATTAGCGAAAAAAACAACAACAACAACAGATGGAAGTACACGCAAATGAAATCCACAGACAAAAACATCTTTAATCATATTCAAAAGGTTTTAATGATTCATATTCTCGTGGCACTGCTGCCGCATTGTCGTTTTGGTTTGTCGTACTGTGAAAAAAAAAAAAAGAAATAAAAAAAGAAGCAAAAAAACAAATATGAATATTCATCGGCACTGGCAGCTGATCAGGGGGAAAAATGCGCTCCTAATCCATAACATTATTCCAGGAGCTCGTCTCGGAGAATGTATATTTTATGTTACGTGCTAAATAACGAGGTCAACAGCAGAAAACGATGAAAGTGATGCCTTCATTTCGCCTCTCCCACCCATCAATGCGCCGATGAATGTTCATCTGCGCCAATATGCCGGTATAGACCATCAATTATTTATGTTCGCTGTTGCTCCCCCGCTCCCTCACTCCGCCCACAGCCACACATCCTTTCAAGCACACTCCCGAGAGTGAGGGCACACACACACACACACACACACACACACACTATCTCTCAAGGTCCTGCTCTGTTTCTCATCGGAGGTCGTTTATCTCTTTGGACACGCCGTTCTCATTGACTCCAGAGGCCCTCGGGGACAGAGACCCAGCTTCCGCTGTTCTGAGCACACACAAGACGGGGTCAGCTGGGCTTCCAGCGACAAGAGCTGTGAGTTCACCCACCAGCTGGAGCCCACACACCTAAACTAGTCAATGAATCCAAAAGACAAATGGGCACTACTATGTGGTCTTGATGAGGGGAGGATGGGTTCCTCTTCTGAGCTGCTGGGTTCTTCTAAAAAAAAAACATTCTGTAGGCCCTTATCTTGGCTCGTCCGAATGTACAGAGTGTACAGAGCAGCTTCAGGGTTGAAACGGTGGAGAAAACTAAAAAAACGGAGATACACGCTTTTGTATTGGACAGCAGCGATATACGCATTTGTGAGAAATGCAGCCCACTATTTTACCTCCGTTCCACCACACAAATTCCCTTTCTGACTGACTACCCAAGTGACAGCCATCAGACGGCTTTACTCTTGCACATATGTATCATTTTCACTCTTTGGCAGACGTACATATTAAATATTGAGGAAAAACAAGAGAAAATGCAGTACTTGAGCAGGTTTTTTTTTACGCCAACTCAAGCTCCTTTCATCGTTAGGTTCCTTTAACTTCTACTTCAAGTAACAATGCTTCTACTTAAGGCTGGGTAATACGACTGACACACAAGGAAGGCTGACAGGCAGAATGTAGGCGTGAGTAAGGTGTATTCATAAGAGAATAAAAAAAGCATGAAGCAAACTAAACCGAGCAAAGTAAACACGCCATATGGTCAGACACAAGACTAGAGAGGAAGCAAGGCTGAAAGAAAAGGTTTCTCATACACAAGATGAGACTGGAAACACCTGGGTGCAAAAATGAGAGGACAGGACTACTGATAAGAGAGGGGTGAGGGGCATGAGAAGTAGGCGGAGCTACAAGGCCAAAACAAAGACAAATACATGGACAGGGACAAGAGGGAGGGTTAACAAGGAGAAATAGAAGAGGCAGGATGCTTTTCTAAGTATAGCATAGATATCATCACTAGTTAAAGAAAATTTTGGCCAACATGATCCCACAGGGAAATGTCCATATAGCCTTTTTGCACCTGTCCACTGGTGGCACTGTTGAGCAAAATACGTACAAACACACAGGTGTACAGGCAAGATGTAGGTAAAGGTATAGGTTTTGGTATAGATCAAGATAAAGGTTGGATTTAGGTGTAGATTAAGGTAAAGAAATGGTTATGGTTAGGTTTAGGTGTAGGTTAAGAGGGTGTTGTGTAGGAGGTAACAACATCGCCATCCCCATGGCGGGTCTGACCTGTCAAGTTCACCATGCAACAGTGACCCCTAACCCTGAAAGACACCTAACACTACATTCTCTCAAGATTCACATCTTACACTTATCGTTTTCCTTTCAATCCAACTTATCAGATGTCAAAAATGATAAATGTTGTGGTGTATTGCAAAAATTAGATGCGATGAGACACCCACACCACAATGCTTACCCCTACTTTTAGTTCTAGTCAGGTCTATGACCCAACCAAAGTGAAATTACAGAAATGCCCACCCAGTGGATAACCAGAACCAGAAGAGAGCGCCCCTCTGTGGCCCCTTTCTCTGCTGGCTTCATGTCATGCCACACATCAGCCCCCCTCATTTAACTTCAAAGCTTTCCCCAATGCATGTTTAATGTGCATACTATCTCCAAAGGTTAAGACATCTCTCAGCGTGCTCTTGGCTGGCAGCTTCCATTACGGAGCCAACAGAGAGCCTGCACATCTCCTGCTTCAGCACCACGGACAGCCTCAAGATCTCTCCTCTCGAGTTTTCGCACTCATCTCGCCACGTCCCTGGCACGACGCACAAGCGCCGTTTCCAGGGGCGACTGTGGAGCGGCGGGCCACGCATCGGCCTACATCCTGCTGATCAAACCCGGGGAAGAAACAACAGACTTTCTGTGATCAAACGGAAAGAGGAAGTAGGCTTTCGCAAAAAAAATACAAAGGCAATCGGATGAGACTCCCTTAGGAAGCCTGTCAGAAATGTAACAAACACATATTTATCCCCGGGAAGGCAGCAGTGAACGTTAACTTGCTCATATGGTAACTCATATGATAGTAGTTTCAATGGACAGATGCATAGTCCCATCCAAGGTTCCTCTAAAAAAATATTAAGAAATAAACGCTCATTCCAGTGGACAAGAAACCTCCATACCACGTAGAGGCTCTACACCAGTGCAATGTTTAGCCTAGATCTGCACGTCCAAGCCTTGGAACCAGGAATGCACCTTCATTAAGTCCTTCAACGAATCTATATGAATCTAAATGAGTGTCTCATTCAGTCCCCCTCAGTATCTTCTCAGCTCCAACCAGCTGCTGAGACATGGCAGTAGCTTTGCATCCACACAGGCCTACAGCACAGCAGCAGCTGGCCTGATTGTCTTCAGCCCATCGTCAAATAAATGAGGCCACTTTGATTATGAGCAGATTTCCCAACTACTCAACTCATTAGGCCAGCCCCGCTCAGGCTGACAAATCTGACAGAGAAAGACAGGCAAGAGAGGGAGGGGGGTGACAGAGGGAGCGAGGGAAGGAAAGGGAACAGTGTGTTTTTGGCGAGAAGCAGCTAAGTGTACCTCCAGCCAGACGTTGCTACAGCTGGAAGCTCCTTACTTCACTGCTTTGTCACGCAGCTCGCAGGAGGGGAGCGAGAAATGCCACGAAGTAGGACGGCTCAAGGAACAGCGAGGACTTTTCCCATCTTCTCCTGCCGGAGTGCTGATGTCATTGTAACAGGGATGGTACACAGAGGGAAATGACATCAGTGTGACTGAACGTGAGAACACAGCTGCTGTCTGCTGCCGCTCCTTTTCTACTGGATCGTTTACGGAGCATCCAGATGCGAGAAGCTACACAGAAGGAATCAGTCAATAAGCGTCCACTGATCCGGGATGGAGAGCGAATGAGTGGTCAGTTTCTGACAGCAGTGGACACTGTCAATGGCAGGTTGCTAAATCCCAAATGGGTCTTTGATGCAATACTTGAGGGCAGGAGACATCATTTTAAGGCCTATTCGACTACACATTTGGGATTCTGCACTTTTCAGATGGTCACCTTGGTGGTCACCGCCACAATGACTTCAAAGCTCTACGCCAGTTAGGTTCTTAGCATATTTTATGAGAACCAGACATTCACAACTGTGTGTGATTCGATAGCACAAATATCTTTGTGTGAAGAGAGGTCAAGTCTTTCAACAGCTGTTAGTGGCTCTTGGTCCATATCTGCACAGTCCATTGTGCTGTCATGTCCATCCGCTGTTACACGACTGTCAAAACCTGGAATCCTTCAGGATACAACCCTAAAACAAGCTAGTAATGACTACTATCTGTAGGCTGCATCGCAAACTTACTATTATCCACACCCCATGCTGCTTCTGTTTGTTTATCAGGAGAGCAACCTATAAAGACATGTTCATATTATGCAATTTGCTTGTCTTGGATAATAGTTATCATCACTACAGTGTTATAAACCCAAGCACATACCAAAATATGTACACTCTTCAACAAAGAGGGTCAAAAAAAAAGAAAATAAAAAATCCAGTTCATTACAAAGCTGATCCTTATCCACTTCCACACTGTCAGAGCAGATTACCCTTGATTCCACTGCTATCTACACCAGTGCAGTCTAGTCTCTCCCTGGCTCGAATATCCGGCTGATCAAAGTCTGCTCCACCTCGGAGTGCGACCTTGGCAAAGTTTGCTACAGGCCAGAGTTGATAAAGGACCTTGATCCGGCATTACTCCATCCTCCTGCTCCTCGTCCTGAAACCTATTAGCTTATGTGTTGCCAGCACCGCAGCATTTCGGACACGTCACATATTGATTTCAGGTAAAGATAGTCACTGCTAATCAGGCTAAGTGCCTTGGGGACAGATGGAAATCTCAACACAGACTTTCCTGCATATCCACGATGAGTAAAACCTCCGACAGCTTCAAATTCATACTGAAGCAGGACGGCCCCCAGCATATACCACAGCGGTGGTCACCAACGTTTTAGCAAGTTAGCATTACTGAAGTTCATAAGATAGCATAATAAATTTGAATGAGGTGATGAGGGGAGAGAGGGAGAGTGTTGTCTACCCCCCCGGAGAGAGCCTCTGTGAAACCTCTTCTCTTAATCTGGATAAACATTACACAAGGAATTGTTCCGGCCTCGTGGATCACAGTGTTAAATGAAAGTCAACAGCACGAGTGATTCCAGCATATCAGATTAAAGTTTGTTTAAGGTGGGAGGCAGAATTAGGTACAGAGAAAAAGTAGGGCAAGGCTAAAATCTGTTAAAGGTGGGAGCCCCTCGATCAGAAATTTAAATGTGGAATTTAAACCCAAATGTTTGTGGACACCCCTAGTAATGAATGCATTCCGCTACTTTTTAAGTTGCACAAATAGCTGACCCAGATGTGCAAATGCACACACACAGCTTGGTTAGTCCCTGTAAAGAAGTACTGGCAATAGAATAGGATTCTCTGGAGCAGAAAAAACTACTGAACCTATTGGCTTGTCTAATGCCAGTACTTCTGTGATGATCTGGGGAACTGGTGATGAAGGAACTGGCTTCTGTCGACGAATGCAATCAAATCCTCACTGCAATGTTCCTACATCTAGTAGAAAGCTTTTACTGGACAGTAGACCAGTGAGACCAACTCTTTTCTTGAATACCCTTGTTTATTCGGGGAGAATAGTGAAAGAAGGGGCAGTGGTGGCTCAGCGGTTAGAGCGCCGGACTATTGATAACAGGGTTGTGGGTTCGATTCCCAGGCTTGGCAAGTTGCCACTGTTGGGCCCTTGAGCAAGGCCCTTTACCCTCTCTGCTGCCCGGGCGCTGGAGTTGGTTGCCCACTGCTGTGTGTGTGTGTGTGTGTGTGTGTGTGTGTGTGTGTGTGTGTGTGTGTGTGTGTGTTTACAGACAGGTTAAATGCGGAGGACACATTTCGCTGTACAGTGACAAATATTTACTTTACTTTTGTCCATATAGTGTATATCTGGTCTCATTTCAGGCTATAAAACGCACAGGTGAATGCTCGCCAATGTGCAGAAGAAGTACAGACAGAAAAGATCATTCAGAAGTCTGCTAATCGTCCCCATCACACCCAACCCTCTTCATCAGGACTCGTCTACTAATTGAAAAGAAGTATGGCTGACCCTGGGCAAGGGCTAGGAAAGCAAGCCAGACCCTGGGTGCTAATGGAGAAGAACTAACCGGCAGAAGCAGCAGCGGTAGGCTGCTCTTTCATTAGCATGCTGCTTTCCCTCTCATCACGCTAACAACAATAATGATTGCGGCGTTTAACACCCTCCACACACCAGTGCACCCCTGCTCTGTTTGTTCATTCTTTATTCCCCCTGCCGCTCCCCTTAATAGCCCTTGAGGAGGTGACTGGTGCCGGGGCTGGCAAGGAACGGGAGGGAGGGGTAAAGGGAGCTCTGTCTGCTCACCTACTGCAGGCTTTAACAGGCAGGCCGAAAGAAGACCGGAGCCAGCCGTCTGTGTGTGTGTGTGTGCGAGCGCACATCCACAGCGCTGGCCAACTGTGACCATGTTTGACAGCAGGCTTCATCAGAGCTGGCATCCATGACAGACAGGGGCGAGGTGATGGAGCTCCTAGGTAATGCAGGTGGCAAGCTGAAGCTAAAGAAGTGGACAAGCTTCAGCATCAAGCAGAGTTTATCGTATCCAGCGTTGCCGAGTATAGCAGACCGACTGGAACAGCAGGGGGGGTGGGGGTGGGTGGTGGTCAGAGGAAAGGCAGTCGCATTGTGTTGCCTTGCATTAGTTTGGAAGGGAGCGGGTCAAGTGTGCTAATAGTGTCAGATGCTTTGCGCAGTAAAGCTCGCTTTAGCACTTAGAAACAAAATGTCAGCCTCTGTGTCTGAGCGTATACAAGCCTCAAACCATTTCACCCCATTCCACCCTCTGTTCTCAGCTGCCGCCTGATGAAAACAATACAAGCCCGACTCGCCGAGACTGCCGGTGTCCCTCCGCAGCCCATTTATCTGCAGATCTATGCCTAGAGACAATGCTTGTTTTTAGTTTATCCCTCCAGTATCAATAGAAGCGCACAGATTCACCTCACACAATTAACCTCGGCAGAATAGGAGGCAGCCTCAGCCCGCACTCAGCCTGTTTTCTGTTCTGTTAGAAATTAAACACAGGTTAAAGGGTTAGAGGGATTGGATGACACCGGGCGCATTCCATTTTATAACAGCAAATATTCGGAAAGGAGCAAATGGAAATCGTTCCACCTACAGTTTACACAAAAAAGAAACCCCACAACAGAGCCGGAGCGCATTTCAATAAGACGTTCTCGGCGCAGCAGGATTGTACAGGGATTATGGGGAGTGGTTCTTCTTCAACCCATCAAAAAAAAATCTTTTATTATTCTGCAGCTCATGGTCCCGCCGCCATATAAGCACAAGCTCACACACATACATACACAGCACATCCAGCATGGCAAAGTGTGAGAACGCACATTCACGACTAAGCCTTTTCTCTTATCAAAGCTGACAGTGACAAGCTATTATACGCTGGGAACCTTTCATTTGCATTTACAGTAATGAACTCTTTCTCTCTCGCTGGCTTTCATTCTCTCTCTGCCGTTCTCTCGCCTGGCTCATTCTCTGTCGTGGCAGATCGTCTTGGATAGAGGGCAAAAAGGCAATCTTAATTGGCACACATCCTCATCCTTCACCAGCCTTTCAAGGAACGAAATAACTTTAAACTATTTATATTTCAAATCAAGAGCCTCTCGCGCAGCCTGCCACAAAGGAGCCCTTTCATGTCTTTCGCATCAATCAGATGTTTTTCAAAGACGCCTGTCAAATTTGGGGAAAGTTTTGTGCAGCTGTATAGCTGTAATCAGGCAGAAAGGCTCGGTTAGAGAGGAAGAATGGAGATGGGAAAAATGGCAGAATGGTAAATGACATTTATTTTTTCCGAGGAAGCAAAACAACAAAAAAAGGTGGCCCCACTGAGCAATATCCAAAGCTGAGGCCTGCCATGGTGGCTCGGAGGGAGGGCAAAAGGGGTCACGTAGTCACAGGTGCTCCTCAGGCTCGTTCCATCAGCTCAAACAAGCTGTTAGCTCCCAGAAAAGAACCAGAGCAAGCAGGCCAGGAAGACAGGGATAGATTCCTCTCACCTTGAGACAGACGATCCCCCCTCTCTGCCTTTTCCATTCCAAAAAGCCCTTTGGGTGCCTAAATATGGCTGCTACAGGAACAAGAAATAGAAACTTGAAATGTCAGGGCCTGTCGGAAAAAAAAGGGTGCTGTCAATTCTGGTGAAGTTTTTGCGAGTTGGAAGGTGGAGAACACCCTTCCGTACAGTCAGAGAAAAGTGCCCGTGGACCGAGGTGGCCAGATTGCTTTTGAGGGATGCTTGAAATGAGTTTGTGATATTTGTGGCCTTGCCTCATCCGTTTTACAGAGAGAGACCTTATCAGCCACAGCAGCCCAGCTTCCTCCATTCAGCCATCTGTTTGTACCAAACGGGTCTTCGGAAAAAGTGCCCCGCAAGGCACAAGTGCAATAGAAAACAGCCTTTCGTTTTTCAGAACCTATAAAAATTGGGGACCCCTATTGCTTTGCGTCGAAAAGTGAAGTGGACAAATCCACTTCCGCGAGTTCCAAGGCCACATGAAGACGCTTGTCAGCCCAATGGCACATAGCTAACAACAGCGTGGATTTGTAATTGTGCGACACTGCCACGACAAAAATAACAACCCAGGCCTTCAGTTATACCATTATGCTCCCCAGAGGGTGACGACTAGGAGGGGGGGAAACAACAACTCCCAACTATTTTTCGACAAATCGCTCTCAGTCACTAACACAGGGAGAGAAAAAAAGCCCTGCATGTTAAGCATGGCCGCCTGGTGAGTTAGAGTTAGTTATTATTCCCCCGCTCCCCATTCTTCATCTCTCTCACCGCACGTGAGACAGCGGAGATTCAATCATCAGGGAATGAGATCCACACTCACGGGAGCATTGAGTTGTCTATCACAGCAAAAAAAAAAAGAAAGGAGAAACAACACCTGCTTTTGGATGATGTTCAGCAGATGATGAGTGCCGCATTTAAAAGCGGCGGCCGGCTCATCTATAATTCATCCCAACGCTGATAAATGAAGCAAGCAGAGAGGAACAACAGAAATGACTAAATGCTTGGTTTGGGTGAAGACTTTAAGCTGCCTGGCGGAAGAGACTGGAGATAGGACAGAAACACACACCAAGATAAATAAGGCCACTGTAATTTACTGCACTAATCAAAGACAGGGGTTCCTGCTAGGTACTGCTAACAGGCTCAGATCAGATCAGTGACTCACTGATTCACTTCATTTAAGTTTCTCAAAAAAGCCAAAATGCATCTATAAATAATATGAATGCTGTAAAATATGGTATTATTATTATTGGCAGATATGACTACAGACAATAAAGAATGGACTCTAGATTTTCAGGCCTTTCATAGCTACTGGCATCCATACACATTAAAACGGTACTTCCACTTCCACTGAACTACAGCAACAAGTATCAATAAACAAAATAATCAAATAAATAAACAAATGCTGGAGGATGGGCACATCTGAATCATGTTCCATCCCCAGAAGCTCACATTTTGTGGCCTAAATGAACATACTGATATAAAACAAAGTCCAAACAGATGACCAGACATGCTGCACCTCAGACAAACCATTCAGAAGAGCATAAATGGTAAACACAGATAAACAGGTATGCATGTACACAGCTTATCTAGTACATGTAGAAGATGAGAAGTACTGCCAATGGAAGGACTGATACGCGGTGTGGGCAAGAGGGGTATAAAGCCACCTGGCATGGAGCTGTGGATCAGTAGAAAAAGGTGTGTTAGATGTTCATCTTTACACACCTAAAATACCAAAACCACCATAAGTAATACTATAGTTAATACGTTAGATCTTAATTAGCATTGGCAATAATCACTCTAGCATTATGCTAGCATAAAAAAGACAAAAAGAATATATATATTTTAATACAGCTATGGGGGAGGGGGGTTAAATAGGTTCATGTGTATCTGTTCCAGAGAGTCCTATTCTATTGGCACTACTTCTCTACATGGACTAGATAAGCTGTGTGTGTGTGTGTGTTTGTGTGTGTGTGTGTGTGTTTGCACATCCGTGTCAGCAGTACCTGAATGTGGACTGTCCACAAACTTTTTATTTCTACTCTCACATTAAGCACATCATAAAATCCAATCGGCAGCTGTGTGTTCTGATTCTGTCCGATCCAAATTACCCCCCCCCCCCCCCCAAAAAAAAAAACTTCTACCAATCGCTGACTTCAGCATTCAGTGCTAACACTAAACTCCTAACCTCTGCAGATTTCCCATCACACAGCAGCGGTAAAAGCAGCAAATGTGTGAGGACTCCACAAAACCAGGCCTGCTGACAGCTCTTCAGAGCCGGTGAAGGAGGAGAGCCCTGCCTCCCTCTTCGAACAACACCGGCGACTCGTCCCAGGGACCTCAAATTGCTTCTCGCACCATACGTCAGTGTTCCCTTCACAGCTCTGATCAAAAAACAGATTGGATGGGTACAAGCATTACGACAGCAACTCAATTTTGCTTGCTTTCACCATGCCGGCCCTTTCACAGGTTTGTGCACACATGCGCGGGATATAGGGAGCGATAAAGAAGCCGTTTAAGGACACCGGGATGGAGCTGCAGCTTTGCTTCCTCAGCCGGAGCCCTTCGAGTTATAATGAGTAACCCTGGAGCTACGGGGCTGGTACTGTGACTCTCACAAGGTTCCTCAATCCCCTGCAGACATCTTTTTTTTTTTCCCACACACTGCTGTCTTCCCACTCCCTTTCTCTTCCATCTGCACCTCCCTGCATGACAACTTCATTGTTTTATTTTGATATTTTTCTCTTCTTTTTTTTTCCTTCACTGACTGGGGAAATATTCAGCTTGAACACAGCCTTGCGTGACTAAGGCTCCTCAAACACATGCAATTTTTGAGCACAGCTTGTCTTTCTTAGATTCCTTCTGTTTTTGATTTATTTTTTTTTCTCCACCATCCCTTTGTTTCCCGTCACGTCTCTCTCTCCTGACAATCATCACACCAAGGCGTGGTCACCTGACCCAGACCCTGCCCCTCTCCTCCAAACCCCCATGGGATGCCGTAGAGAGCACGTGACTCTCTTTGCCAGGCAACAAGCCCATGTCCCATGGTCCAGTGCTTTGGAGGACAGCTACTACGTGATCACCTTCAGAACCCCGCCCCTCTCGTCCACAGCAAACCATACCATCGTTTTTAGCCCAGCTCTGTCCGTAGTGGAAAAATATGATTCACTGAAGGCTGCACACCAACAAAAAAGCAGGAGAAAGGATTGCCATCGATTGTCCAGCAATGAATGAGATCATTACGCTCATTAGAGAGAGATGATTTAGCGCGAGTTCAAATGGCTCAGCATTTCATTTTCGAAATTTTTACCCTTTCAACCCCTGCAGCAACGGCCCAGAGCCGTCCCATTTAGTGCGTTTTCCACATAGCCAATAGGCCCGATCTGTTTCTTTGAAAAGCCCACAGACCTGCCTTTTCAATTCCAATCTGAATGACATTCTACAGAAACAACCATTACAGCAAAGGATCGCGTGTTAACCTTTAGAAATCTAAAGCCATTAGTGTGCCTTTGACAGATGTGCGAATGTGTCATTAATTACATAGTTACTGAAGAACATAAACACAATATCATTTCATCTAAACTCTATATCGACAGGTCCAAGCCTGCACATTTTACTTTGGTCTCTTTCTATAAAATAACAGCCTTGCCTGCACAGAGACATAGCTGGTCCCTAGATAAAGTTGAATAGCCTCCTTCCTTCATCTCCCTCGATCATGATTTGCACACTCCACATAGCCTCCACTGGGCTGCGATAGTTAGTAGCTAGCAGTAGCCCACTGTATCTGTAAACATTAGCGCTTAGCATGCATTGAGTGACCAAAAACCAAGCAGCCATAACAGTAAAACTGGTGAAGTGAATAACACTGATTATGTAATTACAGTGGCACCCGTCAAGGGGTGGTATATGCATATGAGCAACAAGTGAACAGTCAGAGATTGACGTGTTAAAAACACGAAAAATGGACAAGCATAAGAATCTGGGCCACTAGATGACGGCTAGACGATGGCTAGACGGCTGGGTCTGAGCATCTCTGAAACATCAGACAGGTCTTGCGGGGTGTTGCCAGTATGCAGGGGTCAGCACTTACCAAAAATGCTCCAAGTAAGGACAACAGAAGAACATGAAATCGGTTTGATAGAGAGTGGGAGAAAAGAGGTTGGGGTGGGTACTACATTTAGATACACTATTTGGACAAAACTATAGGGACACACTTCTCAATCATTGAATTAAGGTGTTTCATTCTGTCTCATTGACACAAGTGTATCAATTCAAGCACCTGGCCATGCATTCTGCCTTTACACATATTTATAAAAGAAAGGGTTGCTCTATAGAGCTCACTGAATTCCAGCGTGGTACTAGGTGTAATAGCATGCCATCGTTCCAACAAGTCAGTTGGTGAAATTGATCCCCTCCTAGATATTCCACCATCGACTGTGAGTGGTTTTATTGCAAAGTGGAGGACCTTTAAGAACCACAGCAACTCAGCCATGAAGTGTCTGACCAAGTAAAGTTACCGAGAGGGGTCACCGAGTGCTGAGCTCCGAGAATAGTGCAGAAAAGTCTCCAGCGCTCAGCTGACTCAATAACTGCAGAGCTCCAAACCTGCTGTTAGAGCTGCAAAGGGGTATGCTGTGGAGTTACAAAGGATTTAGAAGGGGATGTCATCACGTATTTGTGTCCCAATACTTTTGCCTATATAGTGTAGCTTGGGGTTGGGTGAAATCCTGACATCAGATTGCATTTCCCCAGATCAGACTCATGGGTTTAGACATGCCACTGAAATGCCATCATCTCCTGAAATGACTGTCGGTACATGAATCTTATTTGCTTTTTTTTTGTTTTGACTCGGAAGGGAAAGATCGGATCTTCCATGAATTTGTAAAAACAAATCAAATTTGACTGCCTGGCTGAATGAAGAAATGATGCGAGAGAGTGAGAGAGAGACAGAGAGAGTCAGTGAGAGAGAGAGTGAGAGAGAACAAGGTTAGTAGAGCAGAAGAAGGAGCAGCACAGGCCTACTCATCTGTATGTACAACAGTAGGTCTTGAGGTGAAAGGGGAAGGCAAGCAGCAGGACATGACCGGGGCAGGCTGGGAGGACATGAGCATGAGACGACCAGAGGAATGGAGTCCAGGAAAGGAAAACACACAGGTAGAGGTACACACACACACACTGGGGAGAAAATTAGAGTGAACTTTGGGAGGGAAGGGAACAGGCGAGTCAGGCTGGAGAGAGAGAGAGGCAAGGAGACGCAGCAGGGGGTTAAATTACAGGGAACGGAGAGGAGGGAATAGAACAGTAAAAGCACAGGTGGGGAGGGTGTAGATGGAGAGAGGGGAAAAAGGGGGCGAGCGTGGCGCGGATCAAGGTTGAGAATGATGTGCAAAATAGAGCGCCAGAGGAAAGCAGACAGAAATTGAGCAGTGTAGCCATCAGCCCTCAGCTGTGCTGTCCACCAGTAAATTATCTGTGTGTATGTGTGTGTGAGTGTGTGTGTGTCTGTCTAGATCATGAGAATGCCCGCAGGGAACGGTCCTGCTTCGGCAGAGTGAGGGTTTGACCACTGACCGCAGACTGCTGACAGTGGAGCCTGGCCAAGACGCATCTGGAGGCGGGTCTGGAGCAGCCAAAACTAATTGTCCACCGGGTGAGAGAGACAGAGAGACAGAGAATGCGAGACAGAGAGAAAGACAGAAAGCTGGGGCCTGAGCCAACACTCCAGCACACACTAACACACCATCCCACCAGACAGAGCAAGGCCACAGAGTGACCAGACACCGCTGGGACAGCATTTGTAGGGTTGTCGGAAGTGTATGGACGCTGCCAGGTGTGTGTGTTGAGTTAATGCAGCCGCTGCCGGCGCTGACAGTGATGGAGGACGCGCATTCCGTCTGCACTCACGGCATGACGAGAGCCAAATGGAGAGCCGCTGTGTTCCAGCACTGACCCTGCCCTCCGTCTGTCTCTCTCTCTCTTCCTCTTCGTCTGTCTGCATGGAACACAAACGCAAAGCTCTGCTCGGGTCAGCGGCTGGACTCGCAGACCTGCCCTCGCCACCTGTCCGACACAACTCAGCTCCACTCACTCAGAGAAACGCCTTTCCTTCAGTCTCTCGGTCTCCCAGCCCGACCGATATAAACATTTTGATTGACAGTGATTCTGAATTTTCATCCGTTCTCTTCCAAGATAGGTGTGTTTCTCGTTAGAACAGATGTTATCATAATAAATGGACAAATTTAACATGTCTGTGTTATTACTAGAGGTAGGTGTTCAATACTCTATTTATATATTTATATTATTTAGAAATACAGCAGACATAGTTAATAAATGGAAAACGCTATAAAAAATGCTCAATGCAAAATTAGCCATAAGAGGTTGGTATTCCATCCCAGAGCAAGAGGGCTGGTTTATAGCACAGTTTGATGCTAAAACACACCTACCAAACCTGGCAATTAACAGGTGGACTGTCAGTCTGACATCAGAAAGACTTTAGAAGGACTCTAACGCCGGACAGACATTGAATTTTAGCTGAAAACAAAAATCAGGTTGACGTCAAAACCCAACGTTGCAAAGACGTTAAATTTAAAGTGACATATCCATCAAAAACTCAAAAACACTGGGTTGACATCAAGCCCCAAGATTAGAAAGACGTTGACATCGATTACCTAACACCATATACACAATATACCATATACTACATCTAACTAGGTTAGAATTTCATGTCATTATGACGCTGGCATATTTGGCATATTGGAAAGATGTATGAT
Source organism: Salminus brasiliensis (assembly GCF_030463535.1). Taxonomy (NCBI): domain Eukaryota; kingdom Metazoa; phylum Chordata; class Actinopteri; order Characiformes; family Bryconidae; genus Salminus; species Salminus brasiliensis. The sequence goes on from NC_132891.1 coordinate 10,713,077, forward strand.
TTTAGTTACTTAACATCACAACTTACCACCAACAAACGAGCGGTAACAAACGTCAGCTGTTGTAACTATTTAACGTCAAATTGACGGTAGCACTAGTCATTGTTCTGACAATGTCTGTTGATTGGCCAGCTGGGACGTATGATGAAACAGGTCATCAGATATAACAGGCATAACAACTTTGATGAACTGTCTAAATATGTTAATACAGTGGTCCTGATCTGAGAAACCCTTGGTGGGATACATGCTTTACACCAGACAGAAGACTGTCTGATTTCAGTTCATTCGCACTAACACCTGTATACACTATTAATACATTGGTCAGTCTGTGTTTTTAAAATGTTGAGCTGCAGTAAGAAACTTTCTTAATATGATAACTCAATAAAGGTGACATAGAAGAACCATTTTTGGTTTCATAAAGAACCATGTTTATAAAAGAAATTAATGTGTGAAGATTAATTTAATTAGTAAAGAGGCCTTGCCTTCTTTAAACCTTTAAAATATTTAATCACTTGGTTCTTTATAGAACAAAAATGGTTCTTTATTTTTAAGAGTGTAGTTATAATATATATATATATATAAAATTATTTTAAAGGGGGGTTTTAAGAACAAATATCGAGCATTCAGACGCTTGATCTAAACAATCCTAAAGAATATTATCAGCCAATGATAATCAATATTGATATCGATCAGGCCTCACTTCCTTCCATTATAAAACCATCCTTTCTTCTTATTATTAGCATCAGTCCACCCCTCCTCCGACCATTACATATCATTTTTACTTCTATCGATCAACCAGTCTGCCTTCTAATTGTTAGCTCTATTGAGTGACATTGGCAGACACTTGAATGAGGGAGGGCAGAGAGGAGGAGGAAGAAAGAAAGGGAGAGAGAGGAAGCGGATATGAAAAGGAACAAATGAACTCATCTGGCAGAAGAACGTGCTACTTGGGCAGAGGTTATTGTCTTGTAAAAGGCTGAGGGCCTGGAATAATTCACTCGGAAATCAATTTTCATCGTGCCATTCATATGTTACGGAGGAGGTGATGGACTGTGGGAGAGAGATTTGACCGCCCTCAGTACTGCTCTGTCTGTTCTTGCCTTCATGCCTTTGTCTCACTCACTCTGTAGCTCTTCATTTGCCACTGCCACTCTCTCGTCGTGGCCATATGGCCAGTTGACATCGATGATCAAAAGAGTCTATTCATTTGAGTGTTAACCTTTAGAAGTGGCAGCAGTCACCAGCAGTGTTAACATGGTGCATGGTGCAATCTGATATGAATGATCTCGTAGCTCGTACCTCACGGGAAAAGTGTGGATTCTTAACTTTTGATTGATTGAAACGTGTGTATTTTATTATAGACTTAAGTTTGACTGAAAGTTGTAGTAGCAGTACTGATAAAGCTAATCGCAGCAGAAACCAGAAGATGATACTGGAGGGAAAAACGAATGAATCCAATCCAATCCAAAGTGAAGCACTTCAATTAAAAACAGCTCATTTAAAGAATATATCATATGAAATTAATATCAACCCAAATACTCAGTAATATCACTCAGTATCAATATCAGATACTAAATAATGTGTTGTGCCATCCCTAGTAGAAAGAAAAGATACATTTTTTTTACATTTTACAAAAACTTTACATTTCTGCCATGTTTTGCCAACTGACTCACCTCCTTAACCATCCAGCTCCCAGCTCCTATAAAACACTGCAGTCAAATCACTTCCTCTGGACTGATATCTGGTGTTTGTCGACTACTGACTATTGGAGCTCTAAACACTGTGGTTAAACCAAAGACTCGGAACTGGATTGGGATGGAAACAGCCGATACCAGATCCTCTACCCAATATTTAACAATAGAAACCAATGTCGGGGCATTATCATTTATAATGAGTCGTCCGAAACACTCTGATACTACTCAACATTCTCTGCTCTCCATAAAATCCTCTCAGTACTAACTCTCTCTTTTTACCTTCTCAGAGTAAATGGCCACCAAGCCCGACCATCAGGCCCTCCACCCACCACCACCCATACCAGACCAGCTGCACACCCTCCTGCTACCTGTGTAATGACCATGTTAAAAACCTAAATGGACTCTAAACTATCTGCCACTATTAATATCACCACTATTAACTATCTGCTGTATCTGGTTTGGTCATTTTTATCATTAATGTTTAAATAGTTCTGGCCAGAGGAGGATGGGTTCCCATTGTGAGTCTTGGTTCCTCCCAAGGTTTCTTCCTCCAGCTCTGAGGGAGTTTTTCCTTGCCACTGTCTCCATTGGCTTGCTCACTGGGGGTCTTTGATCCTTCATGTCTTACGTTATTTCTTTTTTGTCTCTGTCTTTTACTAATTACTAATTATGTAAAGCTGCTTTGTGATGACAACAGTTGTAAAAAGTGCTATACAAATACATTTGACTTGACTTGACTATAAAATGCTGAAATGAGGACGAATCTACTTGGATTTGCTTTGCAGCGACTACAACTGGTAGACACACTAAGCAAAAAGGGCTCTTTACAGCATTAAGAAGGAGAACCCTTTTCTGGTCCTAAACAGAATCATTAATTAAATAATGAAGAATCATTTGACCACAACCAGAAATGTAAGCACCGGCAAGGTTCTTTGAGCTGTCTTGGCTCTATCCAGAACCAACAGTGATCTACTTACTAAAACATTTTTTTTTCTGAAATATCGCTCATATCCAAGTGTTGCCAATGCTGCTGTGCTTCCAATATCACTGTTCATCCCCATTAAATAATTATGCAAATTTATAGCATACCAACAGTAATAACTCGACAGAGCGTTATGCAATTACCAACACCACAGGACCCCAGAAACAAAACAGTTTTGAAGTAAGACAAGAAGGACTTGGCAGTGTGAGACACAAAGTTCCACAAGAGACCCATCTTTCAAAAGGAACAGGGTGTAGATAAACGCATTAGAAATCACAGCTTCAATATTTGACCAGCGGCTAGTGATAGAGCGGCACCTACCAAAACACACACACGCACACACAGTCGGATCAGCGCTTCAAGTATAAAACATGTGGCAGTAAGGATACCCAGACATTTTCATTTGAAACTGTTTCAAAGGATTGCTTCTAAGTCTTGAGCATGAATAAGTTAGAAGTGAATAAATTAAAGTGCTTCTGAGGTTTTTTAGAGGAGAAGAAATGCAGTTTTCCATCCCGATACCCCAGTAACAGTGGGTTTGTTAGGCATCTGTGAAATAAAGATCAGAAACGTCTGAACAGCCGGCGTGTCAGGAAGGGTTTGGGTCAGGGAGCAACCGTAGGAGTGCTACAAGCCTCTGTCATGTAGGATTGCAAGGCTGCGAATAAAAAATTCGGATAAACAGGGAGAAAGTTGGCATGAGGTCCAGCAATGAGCACAAATCGATGTCATTAAAAAAAGTCATGCGACGTATATCACTGACAATACGACATTTAGCCAAGAGTAAACTGGGTAAACAGGGAAACACGAGGCCATTTGGCTTGTCTCGGCCAAGGTCCATTCCTCTGCTCATTACCAATTCCACGGGCTTTTGTGGAGCTGCTGCGACTGAATGAGACAGGCTGGTGATGGCAGCAATAATGAGGGCAGCCACTGTTTATAGGTTAGAGTAAATGTTTAATGTGTTGATGAGCAGCGCTCGCGCTCTCTCTCTCGCTCTCGCTCTTTCTCACAGGCTTGCTTGCTCTCGCCAGGTCCTCAGAGAGTCCGTACAGTGTGTGAGCCCCACCTCAGCCTTGTGCACGCCAATTATACAGAGCTGTGACAGCCCAGGCAAAAGCACCAATTACCTCCTTCACCCCCATCTCCCCACCTGACCAACATACACTCACACATTCACATACACACACACATACACACACCAAACTGTGCACTAGCGCCGCCAGACAACACCGCCTCTTAATGGACTTCCTGCAAACCTTTCACCGTTTCACTCGTGCTTTTCTCTCCTTGCCCGAAATGATGGCACTTTAATAGGCCCTCCTCAATATTCCTCCAGCAAAGAGACAGAGTGCACAGTGCATGTTGAGTGTACAGTCATTTAGCCTGGAGTGCGGCTAATTGTCGAGAGCGTCTGATAACAAATGTTGCCTGGTTACGTCTTATTCTATTAAGGCATCGGCGACTGCGACGGAATTAGCGGCCGAAGTTGTTCGTTCAGGTTCGGCCGACGCATGTTTATCTAATCAATTAGCGAGCAATAATCAGTCCTGAAACGAGCAGACACTCGCCTTGAGGGACAGCGACGAGTACACTGGAATAAAAATCCCTAACCAATTTATTCCATTTGCTGTGGCACGGAATACGTCTTCATTTGAATCGTAATGAGGACGATCTTGCAAAGACGAAAACGTTTTTTCTCCGTTTTTTTTTTTATGAAAATCTGGCCACTCTGACTCAGTTTACACCTGGTTTACACCTTTGACCCAGTTTTCAGCCACATCCATTGACCGTGGGTAGTCAAATGCGTCTCTGGTTAGTCAGACAGAAATCCGACGGCTGAGTGGGACTGAATATGCAAATTCGCTTGTTACACGGCAAATAGTAATTATCCGATCAGCCTCTTCCTGTGCTGCAATTTCGAAAGTCGCTGTCTCGAAATTCGCAATTTTGCAACTTTACATGCTGCTGTCTTTCCTGATTATTTTCCACATAGACAGGGATCAGATGCACAGCGATGTACTGCACAGGAAGGTGCGTGGGTTGTACTGAGAGGGGTTTTGGTTGTGGAATGTGTCTTGGAGAGGCAGAAGCACTGATATAATCCTGATTCTCCTGAAGACAAATGAAGTGAATAGGTATAAACATGGCCATTGTGTCCATGCTAAGCAAATGACCAATATTTTAAACTGGTTTTGGTATTCAGGTGGCCCGCTTGTTTACCAGGGACCAGGGTCATACATAACCTACATAAACACTTTGTCCTACTTTGTCTCCTCAGATTTTTTTTTTGTTACTGTTCCTTTAATATATATATTATAATATATTATAATAGATAGATAGATAGATATACATATGGGCAACTATGCAAAAGCCTCTGTTCTGAATGGTCAATCTGACTGGTTTCTCTGTATGTACTTCATTTAAAACATACTCAAGCTTGAAACTTTTCAGTCTGAACATGCATGGCTAAACTGCTGTGGGCTTAATATGCTCGTTTTTGTGACATCACAAAACCAATACTTCAGAATAGGCTGTTCTTGCAGATTAATTTCCATACGTCGACCATATAATCTGGAGAGTGAATAGTACAGTGTTAAACAGTGTTTGTTTAAACTCATTTTCCATCATACAGATCCTTTAATGTTAGATTTCCATTGATTGATGCTAATTTAGCATGAGTCCCGAAGTGTACCCTGCCGTTTAACTTTGAGCACTACTTCAGAACTGTTACTTGATGAATAAAGGCTGCAATACAGGGTGTGTTCTGGGTAGGATCCAGTGTCCCGGCACGTCTAGCACGTGTATAATGTTACTAATGTCATGCTAGCGCCCATCCCCCCTCTCTCCCATCAGATTTATGAGGATAATTCCATTAGTGCAAAAGGCATTCCATGCTTATGAACAATCATATCCACCATATGTTCCCCATCTATTTTGCGCTTTGAGGAAAGACAGGCGCGCTAGCATTCTCAGCGTTGTCGGCTAACTCGGCATGACAGCCCAAAACATGTCAACAGCTGAATTAATCAGTGTCAGTGCAGTGATTGGGGCTGTAAAGTAGACTAAAACGGCTGCTCTGCCCGGCTTTGTCTCGCTGTGTAGCTGCAGGGGCAGCGCGCCTTAAAATGTTCTTATGGCTGCCGCTAAGTGAAACAATATCTTTTCACATAGTTACATTGGCGTGACAAAGACCAGCGGCAAAACGGTGCTGTGTGTTTATCTGAGTGGATAGGGACACCAAGCGTGCTTTTAAAGTGGCTGACAAACCAGCACGCTGGGGCTAATGAGGTTTTGACCTAATCTGACCAGCTCTGCTCTCAGTCGCTGTTACTGAGGCTTTTGTTGCAAGGGCCAGGCAGGGGCAGACGGGCAGTGTGCATGTGTCTGTGTGTCTGTTTTCATACCGAATGTGCCCTGATTATATCGGCAATCCAGAAAAAAACAGAATACAATGTCAGGTCTGACAAACTGTCCAGATTTTAAGGGGTGTCCAAAAACATTTCACATCCCCTACTTTACGTTGCACCCATTGCTGACACAGATATGCAAATGCAAACACACCCACAGCTTGTCTAGTTCCTGGAGAGAATTATTGCCAATTGAATAGGACTCTCTGGAGCAGATAAACATGAACCCACTGGCTCCATGTCTAATGCTAGGGGTGGTCTAGAGGGGTACGAAGGCCCCAGCACTGAGCTATGTTTTGTAGAATGATGGTGCTTTGTTCAATTCTTCTGGGATGAGTTGGGGAGTTGGGGGATGAGTTAGAGTGTCGATCGCCCAACGTTCTAACCTCACTAATGCTCTTGCCGCCGAATGCAATCAAATCTTGATTTGCAGCAATGCTCCAAAATCTTGTAGATCTAATCTAAAGCCTTCCCTGGACAGTAGAGACAGTTAGACCAACAAAAGCAGGATACATTTTTTTTTTATATCCTTGATTTCAGAAGATGCCCCAACATTTTTGTCCATATAGCGTTTTTTGTTGTTGTTGTTGTTATTTTGGTTGCTGAGTTTAGATTAGATAAGATTGAGGAAAGACCTCGATATTTCCAATAAATAACACTGGAGGTTACTGAGGCTTTTGTTGCAAGGGCCAGGCAGGGGCAGACGGGCAGTGTGCATGTGTCTGTGAGTCTGTTTTCATACCAAATGTGTCCTGATTATATCGGCAATCCAGAGAAAAATGGAATACAATGTCAGGTCTGACAAACTGTCCAGATTTTAAATGTTTTTGGACACCCCAGACATCCCCTACTTTACATTGCACCCTTTGCTAAACAAGAGACACTAATGCTCTTGTTGCCGAATGCAATCAAATCTTGATTTGCAGCAATGCTCCAAAATCCTAGATCTAATCTAAAGCCTTCCCTGGACAGTAGAGACAGTTAGACCAATAAAAGCAGGATAAACTCTTTTGTGATATTCAGATTTCAGATGATGTCCCAACATTTTTGTCCATATAGCGTTTTTTGTTATTTTGGTTGCTGAGTTTGAGATTAGATTAGATTAGATTGAGATTAGACCTCGATAATTCCAATAAATAACACTGGAGGTGTACGGCTGTTGTTGCACTAGACATCTGCAGTTTGCGCTGCCTTGCGAAATGGGTGTTTACTACAGCTGTAAAATAGCAGAGGATGGAGCAGTGGGGTGATTTAAGTTAACTTACGTGGTTAGCTTTGTTCAGCCGAGGAGCTAACTTAGCAAATATAGCATGCTAGCTAACTCAGATACCACAATTAATAAAATATAAAATTGTTCATAATTACGCCAGATAATTACGTACTTGCTACAGTACAGTTCAGTTCATTAAGTACTAGTACAAGTCTGAATATAGCTGTTGTGGTTGGGGCAGTGGGGGATTTGTGTGCTAGCCAGTTAGTCCCCAACAATGGCCGTCCCCAATATTGGCCACTTCCGTGTATTGCGCATTTTTCCCCTCTTTCTATCTTTTTGCCAATCGCTTGAATAAAATTTTTAAAAATGTAAGCACCCACCTTAGAAAGGCCTTCAAACTTTATTATTGCAAAAACCCACCTCTAAAAACAACATTCAAACATGGCTAACAACGTTGTAATATTGCGCATCTAAAGCGGAAGTGGCCGATATTGAGGACGGCCATTGTTACGGGACTAACTGCTCATTTAGTGGTCATTTAGTGATTTAGTGAATAATACAACATTTATACAGTCTCCTGACTGGCCATGTGTGCAGTCTCTCTCTAGCTCTCTCTCTTTGTTAGTCTGTTAGTCAGTGGGGAAGAAACGGTCAGGCTTAGTCATGGCTAACATTAGCATTTTCTCTGTTTTGGGTCAGAGCTAAACCAGAGGTCAGCACAGCCAAAGCAGCAGTGCGACTGGTCAGGGTTGCAAAATTGCTTGTCAAAGTTCACCAAAGTTAAACTCGACACAAAGTTTGACAGGTGTTGCAGAGGTGAAACTGCTTATTGCCGCAAATCTCACTAAAACTATTGCAATTTCTACTGAATTTCAAAATTTGCCAGTAGAAGCTGGTAGCTTAACGATACACTCTGCCCACTAATTGATTCGATCTGCAATACTGAACTCACAATCTGATATTCTCACGATATTTAGAAAAAATATATATATATATAACTGATGACTGTATCCATCCATAGCTTCCTACTGACACTAGAGCTGGGAGCTGGGAGTGTTTCGTCACATGACAGTAACGTGTTGGAATAGGTTCTTGATTGCAGTTCAAACAAAGCAACTGGTGCATTGTCACCTTTCCACAATGCACACAGTCATGGACATTTTTTGATGCATTGCCACACCCCTACCTAATACATATTGTTGATGTCAAGCCTTGTATCTCCATTCTCCAGGTGTGGGCTAGAGGGGTATAAAGCTCCCCAGCATTGAGCTGTGGAGCAGTGGAATTGTGTTCTCTGGAATGATGGTTGGTGCTCCATCCAGTACTTCTGGGATGAGTTGGGGAGTCGGGGGTGAGGTGGGGTGATGATCATCCAATGTTCTAACCTCACTAACACTTCTGTCACAGCAATACTCCTCCCAAATCTAATAGAAAGTCTTCCTCCCCGGACAGTAAAAACAGTTGCTCCTGCTCAGTTGCTCTTGATTTCAGAAAAAAAACAATGGATGAGTTGTCCCAATACTTTTGATCACAAGGTGCATGGAAAATTCCTTGTATGGTAAAATGCAGACAAGGCTGACAAGGCTGTTAATGGGGAAACAGCCACAATCCTCTTCTGAGAACTGAGAACACTAGATGTTGAAACCTCGCTGTGTGGATGTAACTCCAGCTCACCCCAAAGATATTTGGAGGTCCTCCCTTACTCTCGAAAAATGCAATTTCTACCCCTCTAGCCAACACTTGGCATTGGGCATGGTGACCTTTGGCTCTAATGTGGCAATACTTTTCTACTTAGATTATTATATGGGCATTTAGTGTATGAATAATCCTAACAAAAAGAATCACATGTCCTAACACTGCAGAAAAACAAGCCTGGGTGTGTGAGGACAAAGGGTGCATGTGTGTGAGGTCAAGATGGGGGTGTGCATGTGTCTGAGGCTGTTAGCACAATTCCCTCACGCCTTCCTGAAGCATGAAGCTCATCAGCTCAGACAGGCAGGCTAATGGCGACCCCTGGCCTGCCCCGCCCAGCTCCCCCTTGAGCTTTATACACAACCCACAAACCAGCAATGGAGCAACTTCAGGGTGGGAAGGGGAGGGTGTGTTAACCATTAGAAGAAAAGCTTTCTAATGGCTGCTGAATGGCAGATAGGTAGGACAGTAAGAGGGTGAAAATCCGGATGAGGGAGCATTATTTTCCATTAATCCTGATTGCTGGGGATCAGGGACGTCTGCCCACCAGATGGGACCCCCATTTAGCGCTGGCCTGGCCCGGCCCTGCCCCAGCCCCTGCCCTGGTGCAGTTGGTTGAACGATAAATAAGATTATATTACTATGACCCAGCTTCCCCCCCACGTCTCCCTTTTTACGGTGAAGAACATGGACCTGTGGGTCATCCCGTATCATTCATCTGACATAAAAGAGCCTTATCTCCAACAGCGTTGCACACAGCAGCCCTTCTCGTTGACCATAAATAAGACACGAAATCAATAGAGCACTTGTGAGATTAAGCTGGTTGATTCTACTACCGATTTTGCTCCTGTCCTCCAGCTTTGTGTGGGAGGATATTCTGTTGGTGTTTGTATGTTTGTGTGTTTGTGGGCAGGGTTATAGATTATAGGTTCACTAACTAGACCTCAAAAAGATCTGGGTTTGAGCTGCTAGGTCCTCAGAGCAGCAATAAAATCAATCCAAATCCTCACTCGGCGTATCATCCCGTGTTGATGCATGTGCCCCCCCTGGTGGACTCATTTCTCCATGACACCAGGGCAGTGTGTGGGTAAATACCGGGAGCAGGCCTCATTTCAAGGATCATTAGCATGATTAATATTGTGAGGGGAAAAAATCAAGGCCTCTTAACAACTGCGATTAATTCACGGCTGCTATTGACTTTTTAGGACTGTTTGGCTTTGCTGCGCACCATGAAAGTTCAAAGAAGCACCACATGTTTCATCTTAGGCTGATATTGATACGTACACTGAAAGAAAGGAATGCACTGGTTCCACATGAATGAAGTATATTACATTAACCCAGTTATTGCCAAAGATAAGTAAATTGAAAAATATATATGGACAAATCTGAATCAAATAGATCAGTGTGGAGCTCATTTGTAAGCTAACTGAAATGTGGGGAGTCCAAATGTTTGTGGACACCCCTTCTAATGAATGCATTCAGCTACCTTAAGTTGCACCCATTGCTGACACAGATGTGCAAATGTAGACACACAGCTTGTCTAGTCCATGGTAAGAAGTACTGTCAATAGAATGGTACTCTTGAGCAGATAAACAATGGACCTACTGGCTTCTTTGTTTATAGGGATATAAAGCCCCCCAGCATTGAGCTGTGGAGCAGTGGAGCTGTGTTCTCTGGAATGATGGTTGGTGCTTCATTCAATACTTTTGGGATGAGTTGGGGAGTTTGGCCTGAGGTGGGCTGGTGATCATCTGAATGTAGTTAATTAGTTGATGTTCTGTCTGTGTCGTCTATAATTCAGTGTTTTTAGGATTTTTCTGATATTTGATAACAGCAGGGACCGGCCCAAATGCCAGGGACTAGTGCCTGGCTGCAGAAACCCAGACATCTGGCACTGAATTCTCTCTCTTTCTAACACACACACACACTTCGGCGTGCTGTCATAGGTGGGTGTGAAAACACACACAGGGCCAGACAAGACTGGGCAGAGAAGTGAAGACAAAACCTCAGGCAGGTGTGAGGTCCACTGAGCCCATGAACAAACACACATACACACACACACACACACACACACACGTACACGTACACACTCTCCATCCTCACACCCTCTGCCAGAGCCAGACAACTCACCTCTATTACCTCCCCTCACACACATACTGTATTTACACATACACAGACTGGCAGACTGATAGACAGACGGATTTGAGTGCCCCGACACATCAAGCTGACTGTCAGCTGAACAGCATAAGGCCTTCACCGAACATCTGGGCAGACCGTGGCATGGTGTGTCCTGCCCTGCTGGCTCTGGTCAGCTCCTGTTAGCTTTTATGGCCAATTGAGCAGCAGGTTGAGTCAGCAATGGTAGTCAGCAGTGAAAGGGAGCTCTCAGCTTGGCTGTCCATGCACCAGAAAGACTGCATGAGAAGAGAAATGGACAGGAACCTATTTAAACCGCCTTCCAGTCCAAAGCCCCCTTAACCTTTAGGCCCACAGCTAACAAGGCCAACACACTGATAGAAAAGCTAGGAAAAGCTACACACTGGGTTTACAGTAGGGATGCACTGCCAGGGAATTCTGGGCTGAGGCATGTCAATATCTGATTATTTCCATGTACATATATTACACAGCCTGTTGCAATGAACACACACCTGCACACAAGTGAGAACACACTCACTCACTTTACCTATCCCTGCAGTAAAGACACATGATACACTAGTGAGCAAACACACTCAATGGACAGTGAAAACACATGCCCGGAGTGTTGGGCCGCCTCCGCAGCGGTATCTAGGGAGCACAGAGGGTTAAGGGCCATGCTTAGGGGCCCAACAATGGCAGCCTGGTAAGGCATCAAACCCACAACCTTGTCACCAATAAACCACCGAGCCACCACTATACCCAAAGCGTTTGACAGTCACCTTAGCACCCAGGGAGCAATTAGGGGTTAGGTTTCAGCCTTTAATGCCGGTCCTGGGCATTAAACCAACAACCTTCCGGATCTCTGTCCTTTTTACCTTTAGGCCACAGCTTCTGATGCCTATGCATTAGCATTACTAAAATGCAACATGTATTAGTTGAGGGTTCTCCATCCACAACCATCAACAAGGGCCCTCAAAACTCAAAAGAGTACATACATGTAAATAGAAAGCAATGAGGCATAGTGGTGAAGGGTGTAAATCTGATATGAGCTCATCTGTTATATCCACCTACCTTCCCCTATCCCCTATACATTAGCAGGGAGTAACTATTCATCCGCATGAACATTAAAAAACACCACCGATCTTATCTTACAGTAATCCACAGTTACATGTGTTTGCTTACATGGAGGCCTTTCTAACATTCCTTTCATTAAACTCGGCCTGAGCCGGTGGGTTTTGGCAGCGGTGAGCGCACACAAGTGCTGCTCTGGTTTTTTAATAGGGCCTAACGCTTGAGTCCAAGGTATGCAGAGCCTCGACCTGAACTGAACCCGCCTGCAACCCACCAACGTTATGTCAGAGACGCGAGGGAGAGAATAATCACTAATCATGACATGAGGTGTACAAAAAAAGTGGGCAGCACCACAGGCGGCCACTAGATGGCAGTATGTTGTCTCTGTAGAAAAGACCACTGCTTGGCATGGATTCAAAGGTAAGTGCACAGATTCTCCCGGCAGGTAAGGGAACCAGCTATTGTGACTTCAGGCTACGTTTTCCTGTGACTCTGTGGTTTGCTATTAGTGGGCTGCTCAAAATAAGCAGTGTGAACATCAGCTTTTTCATTTCACAACATCGAGTCGACACCTGAGCAAGTTATTACGACACAAGCTTGGTAACGCTGTAAACAGGTGTTTCTTTACTGGCACAGTGGTGGTTACAGATTGTGCGGGAAGAGCTTATCTGTGTGTGTGTGTGTGTATGTCTGTATGCTGGAGGAGGCAGGCTCGAGCAGGCCCGGCACTGAATCCTCACTCTACACTCCTCCTGACTGTGCCAGTGCGGCATTCTGATGACCAGGAATGTGCCATTCATTTAATTCCAAAAACACCAGGCTTATTGAAACCACACAGGTTACAACTGCTATTAAAACTAACCACACTTTAATATCTTGCCCCCCCCATCTCGCTCTCCTGCTTAGGCTTCCTAATCAACAGTAATTACCGAGGCAGAACATTCAGTGGCGGCAATAAAACAGACTATTACGGTTTTGCTCTTGCCTAAACCAGCTTTGCGGAGGCGCACATGTTCAAGCCACAGATGTTGAGCAGACTGGAGCCATTAGGCCGCAGAGGGCTCCTTCGGGCCTAAACAGCGAACAGGGCCAAGTTTCAGTAACTGGCTGAGTGCTGACAGCACTGTGGGTCCGTCTACCTCACTGCAGAACATGGGGCTCTATACTGCATCTAGATTGGAGGATAGGAACTTCCAGCCCTTCCAGTTATTAATCCTAAAGGGCCCACATTTTTTAAATGAATTATTTTGAAGAAGTCTGATGTAGTAAGTACACGGTTAAAGTTTTCATACAGTTTACTCCCTAGTTCACATATGGTAACTAAGATCTAACAACAGTGTGCTTTCAGCATTTGTGGGATGTCATAAAATCGCATTTACATATATCTGTGTATTTAGTCTAGATCTGATTACCCTCTTCCATACATACTGATGCTATTAGGAGTGTTTCAGCAACTGACTGTTCACATGCTCACGTGTTCATGTAAATCTCACCCCTTGACAGGTGCCACTGTAACATAGTATGATCGCTACATAGCATTTTTGGCATATTGACCTCAGTGGGGGGGAAAAATGCAAGAAAATATGGGTAAGTTATGGGTAAGATATGGGCTTTGATTTGACACATTATAGGGCCAAAAAAGTCATACTTAACCATTTAGTCACTTTTATCGTTACTCTTATCCAATTAATCAGTAATAATCCCTTTGTATCTTCAATTCAGAAACAATAAAACACAACAATAAGGGTAGCATTAACTCACAGAAAGCTCCAAACCTACCTGCTAAAACATTTTACCTACCAAACATGTCCCAGCTACTCTGGAATCAGGTTTTAATGAGCTAAAAGGGACACCAGTGATACTTTAGCTTAGGGTTAAGCAAGCCATAGCAACGGCCACTGCAAATTCCTCGACCTGAACAGCAGTAAAAGAAGCCAAACATGGTGAAGAGAGAGACAGAGGGGGAGAAAGGAGGGGGGGATGAGTTGCTTTGGATCTGAACACGATTCTAAACAGCTTTTTCACTCGCTGACCGAATAAGGGAAAGGACAGTGTCTGGGCAGCAACGAGGAAAGCAGCGCAGTCAGGGTAGCGGTGTCAAAACCGGTCTGAGCAGGAGTGCAAAAAAGCATTCGGCTATCAGACAGCGACCGCCCGGGGTGAGGAGCATAACGCTCCCAGAAATCGTGAATGAGCTTTTGAGCTTGAACCACACAAACACAACAACCACAGCTGTTTGTGTTGTTCGTTATCTGAGATGTTATGTCTCCAGTTAGGGATCCTTTCATGTGGGCCCATTTAACAAATGCAGAGCAGCTCACTCTCCCCAGGTGTCTCGGCTGCACAGAGCCAGTGACAGCATGTCCATCAGCTATAAACAACAGTGACAGGAGGCCCGGGTCACATCATCACGTCAGACGCCACTGGAGTCTTATTCACACTGACAAACATCTCAGACAAGCTGGGACTGGGCTTTTCAGCTCAGACTTAGTGTATTTAGCACCAGTGCCAGAACTTGCACACACAGTACCAGTCAAAAGTTGAGTGAACCTGACTGAATGTGTGATATTAATTATTATTAATTATCCTGAAGACTGTAGGCATCCATCCAAAACGACACCTCTTTCCACTGATTTCAATAAACACTGCGTTGAAGGATAAGTAGTTAAGTAGTCACAGCCTCAGATGGTCCACCCATGTCCGATCTACAGTAAGCTAAGCCGGCAGCCCAAAAGTGCTCATCATATATGAAACTTTACTGTATGAAAAGTCTGTGGCAAAAGCATCCCAGGAGGTTTGTCATAAAGCTGCTTCAGAGAGATCCATCCATGAATAGGGGGCTAAAAAAGGCCTTACTCAGTATTTTAGGTTTTGTCTTTAAAGTATAGCCTACATAAGTTAAAAAAGTGACTTTGGTTAGAGAGAAAAATGCTCAGACGCAGTTTTACAACCCGTAACTTTGTCAACAGATTTAAATTTAACAGATTTGTTTCTTTTATGACAAGCTTGTAAAACTATTATGATTTATGGTACCACAGTGGCTCACAGCCACATGGCCTAGTCTAGCCTAGCAATAGTTTTTAACACTGCAACATGTTACTTTTTGGAAAGATTCCCAGGTCTTACCGGATAGTTTCAGTGCAGTGTGCAGTTTGCTAGCTAAAGAGATTGTAGTATGGTCTGGTAGGGTTAGCTTTTAGCCTAGCTTCACCTTGCGGTGTGTAACGACTGGAAGTATGGTGTTAGGTGGGTGCTCTTGTGGAGAGGTGAATACTTAGCTCCATTAAGAGACATGCAGGGAACACGTCGTGCAGGGGTTTCCGAGTTTTAATGAGCAATGAGAGCACCTCGACTTCCCTTGTCACAACTTCCCAGACAACACCAGCTGGAGAACCCAGGCTACAACCCAGCACAGTTCACCATACTCACACACTCTCCCGCGCTTTCCTCCAAACTCTCCATGCACATGCGCACTGTACCCCACCTTAAAGTGACCTTTACAGGTGCTTCACCCAGTCATTTAGCAATTGCTTTTAGCCTTTTTGCCTCACTTCCGTATTATACTGATAAGTAGCTGTTGCACTGATATTGCATTGATATATAGCCTATTATAGACTATGAGCTGTAAAGGTTTTAAGGCGTAAATGTATGTAACAGTTTCAGGGTTTTGGAAATGGCTTTTTCCATTTTACTTATGTAAGTTTGGAGGAGGACAGGAGGACACAGAACAGTGTTTGAGGTTCACAGGACGGCACTTCTATGTACCAAACTCTCATTATTCAACAAGGAAAATACAAAATTCCATTTTGGGGCACCTTAAAAACATCTAAAATATATGAGATGTGATAGTTCATAGATATGAGGATATAGTTTTGACATCTTCAAATTTACTGTAAAGACCTTCTACTATCCTTCTATTAGAAGATGTGGCCAAACGTTTGACTGTTACTGTGTATAGGCACATCAGCATTATCATCAGTGGTGTAACAAAACCTTTGAAAATGAAATTTCCAAATAGTAACTATATAAGAGATTAAAATAAACAGAATATTGTTTTTAAAAAATTCTATTGGTCCATTCATCATGGAATGGACCAATCATCATGCACACTCTGCAATGAGCAGCTGATGTTTCCACAAGCTACATTATATGATATGACAGCAAGGATATACACACATACACATTCCCGCTCAAAACAATATACAGCCTGGCATCTCTTGGGCCTTCAGCTTAGGGTGGCACACACGGCAACCAGCCAATTAGAGCGAGCAGGCTAGGGGGCCCTGTGGGGGCCTCTCTGCTCTGAGGCTGCTGGGCCACTGGGCCGTGGGTACATGGAGCGTACCGTACTGCTCAAACTAATCCCTGCCGAGGGGAATGTAAACATGCAGACAGCAGAGCACAGATATCAGCGTGGATACCGCTCAGGAACACTGTGACCCATCTTCTCCCACACACACACACATTTATACACACACATACCCAGACGCTCACACACGAGGAGTCACAGCACCATGCATGGCTGAATTTCACGCTGGGCTCCAGGGGTGTTCTGAGGCCCAGGAAAAGGGTCACAGTGATCCCGATACAGAACTGTTTGCTATCATGGGCAGGGGAAGGAGGGAGCAGGGTGACCCGGGGGTAGAGGAGCAGAGGTCAGAGCTACAGGAAGACAGAGGAGCCAAATAAGAACATGCAGAGGAGAGAGGATGTAGCACATAACATCAGCAGCTGTGCAGAGGCAGCCGAGGCCTATGGAGGATGTGTGTGATGAGAGAGGATCTCATCCTATCTTGAGCATCTGGAGCAGCTATATTAGGGCCTAAGGTCACCATGCTCACTGCTAAGTGTCAGTTAGAGGGGTAGAAAGTCTCCTGCATCAAGCGATGGGGACTGATGGAGCTCCACCCAGTACCTGTGGGACGAGTTGGAGTGCTAACATAACTAATGCCTATTGTTGCATGATATCTAGTGTAAAGCCTTCCCAGAAGAAAATAGCATGATACTGCAGCATAGGGGGAAGAACTCCCTATTAACACCCTTGATTTCAGAAGAAACACTGGATATGTTTTTGGACATCTGGCGTCCATCCAGAGGACATCTGTAATTATATATCTTTGTACTGGAAACAAATATCAGGTATTTTAAAGGTCCTTATCATGAAAACCTGTATTCTTCTTGGCATTGCTGAATAATGAGAGTTCAGTACATGAAAGTGACAAACAAACCATGAACATCAAACACTTTTGTATCCTCCTTTTAAAAAAATCCTCTAAAAACCCAATAGGCCAATCCCAGAACCCCATCGCTGTAAAATAACTACTAAAGCTAATTTTATTACCTCCCTGTCCATGAGCGAAAGCCTTTCAGCTAAACGCAACAACTACTTTGGGAGAATATGGAAGTGAGGCTAAAAATGCTAAAAGCATTGAATGCTAGGCCAACCACAGAAGAAGACGGGCCAACCAAGTACCAACCAAGTCTTCAGCTAGCTAATGCAGAGAGGACCCAGAAAGGACAGCAACACTATTTGGTAAGACTTGGTGGGAAAAATTCCAATAAATAAACCAATCTTGTTACAGTGCTAAACTAGGCTAGGCTAGGCTAGGCTAAGCTATGCTATGTGGCTGTGGGCCGTCACAGTGACATGAACCAGTCCATTAAAGCAGAGCTCACCAGGGTTTTCCCACAAGCCCACCGATAAAGGACAATCTGCAGGTTTCATTCTGAAGCAAAATAACAGGGTTGTAAATTGGTCTCTGAGCATTTTGCAAGTCACACATTGACTACATATTAATCAAAGAACAGCTTAAATACTCAATAAATGCATGCTATGGCTCCGTTATGCTTTATGTTTTATAATAAAATGTATTTTTTGTACTTTGGGAATACATGACAGGAGAGGTAAAGCTGAGATTAGGGCCTGTGAATGTTAAAATGTCCCATTATCAGTGAGTGGTTCTGCTCAGTGTTACATATTTGTGACAGAATGTCTGCAATGCCTAAATACACTTGATTAATCACAGACCTGTCCTGGTTTCATTGAGATACAGTAGATAGTCGAATGTCAGCACTGTCTAAAAAACCTGCAAAGACACGACTAAGAGGGATTAGAGCCGTTTCTGATACAGTGCACTTTTAACAGGCCTGAAACAACAGAACGAGATGGAGTAATGAGACATACCCAGCTTTCCTCTCCCTTGCAGATTTCTCTCTGCTTCACCACGCTAGTCTACCCATGACCAGAGCAAAATACAACTGCTTTTAGATTTTCTGGAGTTTTCAGAATATACTGTAACTATGTTCCAATCATCTGCAGCCGACATGGAAGTAGTATTAAATGTAGGAATGTCCAAACCTTTCAATCTTAAAAGGATCCAGAAGTGGTTCTGGTGGTGCTCCATCCAATATTTTGCGGTCACTGAAATCAAATCCTCACAGAAATGCTCACAGCAATGCTCCAGAATCCAGTAGAAAGCCTTCCCTGGATAGTAGAGAGTGGTTACTCCAACAAAAGCGGGATCAACTTTTTTAACATCCTTGATTTTGGAAGAAATGGTGTCCCAATACTTAACTTTTTTAATACTCGAATACTATACCTTTTGTGTATTGTAAAAAAACCCAAAGTTGTCATAGTGTCTTAGTTTTTTCACATGTCTGTCTATATCTGGTTTGGACCCTATATTTGGTTTTGACTATGCTGTCTGATCCTGATTAAGACTTTTATCCATGAGTGTCTGACTATCCACGGTAAGCAGTAGCTTAGTGATACCTATTTTGAATTACAGTAAATAATCCCTCAACAGTCATGACCAGATTAAACACACACTGACTAGTTTTTCCCACCACATAAAGGAGACTGAACTGCAGAAGCACAGTACAATAAAACTATTACAAATCATGTCCTTGTAATTCAAGCAAAGCTGCGAAGATGCGGCTAGGACGAGCATCCCCGCTCCGCCGTGCCGTTTTCAAATTAAAAAAAGTGTTATTACACCCAAACGAATACGATAATTACTTAATCCCAGGTTCGAGGTCTTCTGGCACTCTTTTTCCATTTGTTTTGTCTGCCTGGCTGCCAGGACGAATTAGAGCGAAAAACAGCATCAGTCACTGTGACAGACAGCAGTGGAGCCGATAATGAATCTGGGTATTAATATTTCGCTGCTGGCAGCGCCCCAGTCTCCAGCACCGCTCGCAGGGCCGCGCTCCACACCACCTCTGTGCGCAATTGCTTCCTCCCGGTCTCCGAGGTAGCGCTAAACCCATTAGCAGCGCTCTTGCCGCTAGATAAAGAGTGCAGCGGAGCGAGCGCGGCGCGGAGATGAATTTGACATTGTTCCGTGCGGTTCTGATTCTTCTCCCTGGGTACGCATTCAGTGCTGCCACAGCCCCGCGCCTATTCAAAAAGCAAACCCAACAAAACATGCAATTTTCACTCTGCATACATTTTTAATTCCTTGGAAGCGGCTGAATGGCTGCGCAGACCTTGCTGATTGTGGTGGGGATTAATACAACAGGTCCTGCCGGTCAGCAGACATGCACTTGCTGAAGGATTCTTCTTTATAAGCACAACAATGGCCTATATTAGGTATAAGGGACAAAAACCGAGATTACAGCCTTAAAATTGAGATTCTTTATTGGGAGACCAGGAGGTGCGGTACAGCGATGCAGCAGACCCTACAGAATCACAGTCTGTAAAAAGAAAGACGAAGAGATGTGTGATGTTGGGTCCTCTTATGTGAAGGAAGAGAGACTACAGTCACTGACGGGGCTTTTGTTGGTCTATGTTTATGTGTGGTGCTACCATGGAAATTGTAGACGTGGGGTGGGGCCGTTTCACACCTCTGTCCCTCCAGAGAAGCGAGATAAAGAGAGAGACAGAGAGAGAGAGAGAGAAAGAGAGAGAGAGAGAGGAATTCTGCCATCTATGGACCACACACTCCATGGCTTAGCCACCTCCTCTCCAAAGTGGTGTGTAAACACTCCTCATGTCTACGTGACTCCGCTATGGGGGTCTATCCATCACCTACTATCCAGATAAAAATCTGATTCTTTGTAAAAATGATACAAATGACTGACAAAATTAATTGTCTGTAAAAGTACAGATGTTACAATAGAACAATTAGTTATTTACAATGGGTTACCATAGCAACCACTTGGGATACCAATGCAACTGTCTAGCAAGCACTATGCAACAGCCTAACAACCACTTCGCAACTGCATAGCCACTACCTAGAAACACTAAGGCAACGACCTGGCAACAAACAAGTAGCCACTAAGCAACTAGTAAGCAACACCATAGCAAGCACCTGAGTTACCAAAGCAACCATTTAGCCACATCACCGTAACTGTAACACTAAGCACCTCCATAGCAACTGCTTAGGAAGAAAATGTTTCACCTTAGTGACCACATATAAATAGCCAAGCATCTGCATAGAAGAGAGAACCACTTATTATTATTATTATTAATATTATTATTCATAATAATAAAGTCGCCATCTTCACCGTTATGGGAGATCTGTTGCAGGGCCCAGTTTTACTGGACAGCTTTACACAATGCCCAAAACCCCAGACCCAGGCAGATATGTGTGCATGTGTCCAGGCAGGGTTGGAGTCAGGGCTGCAGGTGGCTAGTAATGTGTTTGTCTGTTTGCTGCGGAGGGGAGAGAGATGTCACCGTGGTGCTGAAGCTAATGAGCTCTCCAGGGATTTGCTCATGCTGCAAGGAGTCACCAACATCAGCTAGAAGAAGCGTAGAGTAGAGCTAAGCCTTCCATTATCACAACTACCTCTCCATAATGAATACGGAACCACTGGCCAGGCTTGTTCTCTAGCCTAACCTCAGGAACATAGGTTTCAAACTCATGAATTCAGTGCAAACTTCTTCCACCGCTAAATGCAGCAGGCCTCGATGCCCCTTACAGAGGTCTGTAGGTTTTCCAGTTTGTTTGCCATGTGCTTTTGGTTTGTTTTGGCTGTCACAGCTCCTCCCTAGGTTCTCCCTCTTTCCACACCCCTCACCTGGTGTCAATGTCTGTGTTTATATATGTGTTTGTGGGTTTGAGTCCCTGTTATGTCTCCAACCAGATATGGGTAAACTTCCTTTTTTTCGCAAGAAACAATGAAGGAGCAGGTGTCCCAATACTTTATTTTTTTAATACTCTAATACTAAACATTTCATGTATAGTAAAAAGGCCTGGACAACCTAGATCTGTAGTGATCGCACCAATGTTTGGAGCATTATAGCCTTCCTGAGAGTCTCAAAAGTTCTCTAGTTAGGTAAGCTGCTGAACTGCCTGAGGGTTATAAATTCGGAAAAACTGAGGATGCAACATTTAGGTTTTTGCATCCTTGTAAAATCAGAACTACGACAGAGTGGAGTAACTATTGTGTTTGACTGATTATTCGAGCTCCTTT
The DNA here is from genome assembly GCF_030463535.1 of Salminus brasiliensis. NCBI lineage: Eukaryota > Metazoa > Chordata > Actinopteri > Characiformes > Bryconidae > Salminus > Salminus brasiliensis. Next base: position 10,734,692 of record NC_132891.1, read on the forward strand.
AGTAAAGGAGGTCCTTTTCTTTTTAACTCTCTCCCAGCAGTGTGACTTTTCAGACGCAATACACACTCATCGATTCATCTCATTCAGTCCCCCGGGAGACAAAAAAAGGGGGGAAAAAAGCAACCTTCCCGTTTACTAAAGCGGTGACTATTAGCACAGGGTGAGCGAAGAAGGGCTCTCCGTCTTTTTACAGCACTCCGGGGGTCTGGCCACAGATTGTGAGTGTGAAGAGAGCATTGATCTTTCACACACTCATTACGGCCATTTTCAATTAGACGCTGGCACAGTTATTAAGGCACTTAAAAGAGAGGCACTTTGTATTCTTTGCAGCCTTTCAGCCTCTCCCTCCTCTCACGTCCACCTCTCAAAGAGCCCCTCTATCCGAGCGCTTCCCCTGAGGCGATGGAGGGAGTACTGTATACTCCCCGAAATAGGACAGGGGAGGCAAATGCAATTTGCAATTCACAGGGGAATAATGCAGAGGCAATAGGGGCCCTTTGCAGCAAATCGAAATTAAACATGTTCAAATTCACCTGCATATTTGAGACGATTTCGAAGAATGAGGTTGATTGAGGAATGCTCAGGCTGTGCAAAGAAATCTCTGCAGAAGATATATCAAAGCAGAGGTGAAAGGCACTGCAAGAAAGTTCACAAAAGCGCTGCTTACCTGCGATGGCCAATTTATGGTCTTCAGAAAGCAAGGGGAGATAAAGAGACAAGAAACACACCGGTTAGTAGGGGTTAGGACACAAGCACAGTCATTTGCAGTAGGTGAGATGAAGGAAACTGGAATGGGAAAAGCAACAGCGAGACCGAAGAGATGCTAATACAAAGCTACAGTCAGTCATTACCATTTAAAAAGTGCAGTTTCTTTCAAATCAAGTCCGTCGACCTGGCGCTGTCTTCTAAGAACAACATTTTCCCCTTGTGAAGCTAGAGATGCTATGCCAACTAGCTAACCCCTAGTTTGTTAATGCAGTTCACATTATATTCTTTGTTTATGGGCTTTTATGGGTTTGTAGTAGGTAATACTAGATAAAATTCTAGCCATAAGGGCTGGGCGATTTGGTAAAAATATTACATCACAATTTTTAAGGATATTTTCAATCGCAATATTTTGAGCTACAGACAAAATGCTGAATGCCAAATAAACTCCTTCAATGTACAGGGGAGCTTAATGTCCGCCATAAGTAGGACAAGTTGTACTTGACAATACTTTATCATATCGTGTTACATTTTGTTATTGTGATAATAATATGCTTTTCTAAGCATTTAAAGGATACTGTTAGCGCTTAATAAACACTGATCAGCTGCTGGTTTCATTACTAACAGTGTAGTAGTAGTAGTTTATAAGTAGTTTATATATGTTTTCAGTCTGTGATTACATGTATCATGAAAATAATAGAAATATTGTGATGTAGTATTTATACCATATCGCCCAGCCCTACTTGAAGTCACTGTAAGTCACTGTGTTCAGTCACTGAACCCACTGCAAGTATAAAAAGGGGTTAACAGGTATTAGGCATGGCTTTTCCCACGGAGAGAGGCTACCAGCAGGGAGGCCTTTTGACTCCACTGTAAAGCCGAAGTACAAGAGCTCAGTGGTTAAAGCATGTGGTTAATAAAAGCAAAAATGGAAAGAACAAGTTCACCAAACAAAGGCCTGACTGAACAGTGTAGCGCTGCCTTGTCTGCTTTTCCAGACAAAAGCCTTTTAAAACGCTCAGAGTTCACACACTGCCGAGCTCCGAGCGAGAGGTGTCGTCAACGAATGGCACACCTGGTTCCCCAACCCACCTATCCGCACACACCTAAAACCGCCCTCACTCACACGGTCGTCATGTCAACCCGTACTCTGATGCAGATTGGGGGTGACTGATACAGACTGCACACCAGGACTCATCTATAAAACATGAGCAAGTAGCACGGGTGTATTCACCTAGGCATAATGAAGCAGCCAACCACTATGTATTATTGAGAGCACTGAGTCAGAGCATGTAGCTGACCAATCAGATTCAGACAAAGCCTGACCCACTCAAGACCACCATATGTTCATCACATACACACACACAGTACACTACCTGGATTCATTCAGGCATTAACTCTACACACTGAATCACTATTACCTTAAGACCATTAAGATGGCCTATTTCATTCTCTCCCTCTCCCTTCACTCATTACCGCGGACGGTCCAGTCTTGGGACTTAACAGACTTAGGACCTCAATTTGTTTGAAGCAAATAAGACTAATACAGGTCTAGCCGTCTCTCACAACCTTCCCATTCGACTTAGTCTGATGTGATTATGACTCATTGCCCCCCTTTAAAGTAGTGAGCTATGGCTGCCCAAGCTTTGAATGATTAATGAGAGGAGAAGAGTGTGACGCACTCACAGAGATGTCGACTGTCACGGGGTTGCTCAGTTCATCCAGTGCACACCGCCACAGACTAATCCTCTGTTTCAACACATCACTCTTCTAAATTTCAGCAAGTGCACTTTTTGCACCGGGGTCTATCTGTGCAGTGCATACAGAGCATCGTGGTGTGCGTGGAAAGAGAGTGCGGAAGACGTCCTCCAGGAGCCCCTCTTGTTTAATAAGCACAGCTGGCGAAGGGAGCCATGTCTCATGTCTGAGATTCACCCTCGCTTTCAACAAGTGGCCTCCGCCAGAGCACCAGATGGACCATTACCGCCTTTCTGCACTGTGATGACCTGCGGTGAGCTTGTCTCCTTGGTCTTCTTCAAAAAAACCTGATTCATTGCTGCCTATCAGCCATATCATTAAAACCACCTGGCTATTAGTGTGTAGGTCCCCCTCGTGATACCAAACAGCACTGCTGCAACACCTGTTGAGGTGTGAACGCTACAAGAGCTCTGAAGGTGTCCTATGGAATTTGAGGTGGGGCGTCCATGGATCACATCAATGAGGCTTAGGCGCTGTGACCCTGTCTTTGGCTCACCGGTTCTCCTTTTTTGGACCTTTGGGTAGGTTCTAACCAATGTGTACCCCAGTAGACCTGGCTGATGTTTTGGGGATACTCTGACTTAGTCACAATTTGAACCCTGATAAAGTCACTCAGTGCCTTGGTCTTGCCCCAGAGCCTTGATTTTATCACTATCCCTGTATATTTCGGGCTGGGTTGGAGCAAAAATATGGACCATATTGGGGGTCTAAGAAGAGTGGTTGGTAAACCACTGTTATAAGGCACTGTATGTACTGTGTGAGCCTTTTATTATTGTATTTCTAATTTTATAATTATAAAAATGATCATTTATAATTTTAAAAGGCCAGTTACCCAATCATCATTCATGTAAACTCCCCAATCACTAGCAGTGCCCCCAACACTAAGATGGTGAAAACTAGCAACTCCCCAGCTCCAATACAACAGCTAACAGACGCCTGTGCTGACAACATCACACTAGGAGTGATGTGAGGAGGAAGTGCCATCTACCCAGCCCTGATAGAGCAAGGCCAACTGTGCTCTTTCTGACTCTGGCTACTGAAGGCAAGTAGCATGACCTGGGATTCGAACCAGCGATTCTCTGATCACAGTGGCATCGATGTTGTAATGTATAGTGATTAAGTCATGTTGCTAGGTCAACATACATGTCATTGGAAATTAAAAAAAATTGGCACTTGTACATTTAGTATTTAAGTTTCTACAAAAGCTAAAGCCAGGTCAACTCAGAGTTTAAGAACTGAGCTGTTTGAATATGCTTTGCTTTGCTTTGACAAACCATACAAATCTGTCATCCATCAAAATTTGTCTCAGAACCCATGTGTGGCTGGAGGGTTCAAGGCCATGAATGTGACAGGGTCGAAAAGTTGCCCCAGCATTGGGAAAAGGGGCACTTGAACCCCGCTGGTGCATTAATAAAGGGAACAAAGTGCTTACTGACTCGGCAGGAGGCTCTCTGTAGCCCTGGCATGCTGTTTGACTGCATTCGGTCCCCTGAACGAGCCCCAGCACTGAGCGCTAGTATACCCAGAGGGGTGGGCCAGAAGAGATGGGAGGGAAAACTCAAATGTTGTCCTGCAGTTCTTGACACTTTAAACTGCCCCCCCTTCAATCCTCTGACAAAATTGGTGTGTTTACTCACAATGTACTTCCCAGTAAGCACTGAAGCACTCCTGAGTTGGAGAGTTTATTTATCCTACGAGAAAATTCAGCCTGCTGTCAGGATTTCAATGAAACATGACAAAACACCTTGTCCGCACCATGCAGTCGAACTAGCTATGATTAGCCATGATGCTAAACAGCAACTGGTGCTTTTTCCTAAGCTAGCCTTCTCCACCCCAGTCTATTCTCTGCAGAACTCTTGTGCAAAGTTCAAGGAGCCCATTGATGTTTCTTGAGAACTTAATAAGAGCATGTTACGGGGTTGTTGATTTCATTACTTTCGAATTAGGGATATTTGTCGGGATTTCTCCTTCTCGTAAATAGGATTCACTGCTGGCCTTACATCACACACTTAAGCAGAACCATGAGGTTATATAGGCTGGCCTTTCTCCACATCGCCTGACGACAATAACGACTAGGGTAGACTTTGCTCCACACTAATCCATCGTATGATTCTGACTAATAAATCCTTCGGCATCCTCTACGCTAAGCGAAATAGGATTTGAGAACGTCCATTTCACACACACACACACACACCGCCAGCATGCTCACGTACAGTTGAAAGGTTTTAAAAACTCCATTGGGCTCCAGCTGTGAAGAATATACTCCCCAGCAGATCCCTTTCTACTCGCCCTGAATAAACACCAGAGGTCATGCTGGTTCCCAGGAGACTTTCCCTCACTTGTTTACCATTTGTCATTTGGCAGTTTTCTTTTTCAATTTGCTCTGGCCGTCGTGAACTTCCAGAGACAATAGCACAAGAGAGAGTGAGGAGAGAAAAAGGCAAACTTGCTTCTCTTTACTCTGGTCTTTTACTCTCTCTCTCTCAATCTCTCTCTCCCTCTCTCCAGTTGTCAGAGAATAGGGAGGCACTGGCACCGAGCTGGAATGCAGGAGCGCCGACAAAGACATCTCCCATGCTGCCCCTGCTGTTTTCCCTGGCCTTCTTGCTCAGGAGACCTAAGAGACCACTGCACCACACCACCAGTGAGGTCTGTATTCAGAGTCATTTGCATTCATGGTGCCAACGCCCATAATTATACACAAGATGGAAGAGCAAAGGGATTCCCCTCACACAGACTGCTTACACATGCAGTGGGGCAATTTCACGCTGTGCAACTCCCACATTCCACCTCGTTTTGGGAGTGCCTTATTCAATTAAGAACGAGGGACGAGATTACTCGTCACACTTCATCACTGACATCTAAAAGGAAGCATGAGTTAATTGGAAAGCTCCGGGTAATAATCAATGGGAACAAATCAAAGTTGTCATATTTATGGGATTTTGCACATTTTCACAATTAGTAATCATGTTCGGAAACAATTAAGTTCATAATTAAGACTACAAGTAGAAACACAAGCAAATTGACTTAGAATGTGATATTAATCTAATCATCTAGCAAAATATGACTGGGGAGAAGACTATATCTGGGTAAAATTCCGATATAAATGAGATAAAGTACAAAAGGATGTGTCCAAAAGTATGCAGACTTCCCTTCTTTTCAGCAAATTGAAGGTGCAGGTGTTCAAATGTATATACACAGCTTGTATCAACCTCCAGCAAAAAGCACGGAAGGCTCTGGAGAAGCTAACATCGACGTGACATGGACCCCATCTGGATTGCACACTGTATATAGGGCCTAGATGGGACCCATGTAAGATTAAGGTGGGCTGTAACAATGGGGACCATTTGGGAAACCCAACTGGGTTCCTTTAAAAATGTATGTACAAACCCACTCAGAGCCCATGGCCACCTGAAACCCACCTAGCCCACATTCCACAATGTGTGCCCCATATGTTGGCTGGGAAAATCATGTCAAGCTCAAGAGGTCTAAAACCCCCTCCCAGCACTGGGCTGTGGAGCAGCAGAACTGTGTTTTCTGGAGTGACAGAGCTCTATTGAGTACCTTTGGGATGTGGAGTGATGTTGGAGAGGTGTTTGTGATCTAGAACTAGTCAACAAACATCTGTCCTTGACCTCAGTAATAATCTTGGGTATGAATGTAAGCAAATCCTCCTTTCCCTGGAGAGCAGAGGCTGCTGCTGGAGCAAATGGGGGACTTGTTTGAAATACCTTTCCTTACCTTTACCTTTGTAGCTTTCAAATTGATAACCGACACAAGGACTGAATTCATGGACTTCTTTCCAGTGATTCACCCAACCAGTGAAGACTCACTCCACTCAATTCCACAGCGCATTTGAAATGAGACGTTCTGGAGAAGCTTATGACAGATTGAGCGTTCTCCCCACATCACCACTCAACAGCGCAGAGGCCACTAAACTAAACCAGACGGGAAGGTTATCGACAGGTTTTTGTAGGCTAGATTCCTACAATGATTCCTCCCTCCTCCTGACATGCCCCCTCTATGTCCATTTGAGTGATGGGCTTGTTTACCACCCACAGACTGCTGCTGGCCTGAGTGGAACAGCAACGCTAGTCCTCCCCCACAGTCAATACATGAACTATAACCTGACAGGACAGAAGGGGGGCTGAGTGACAGCTCCCACGTTTCTCAGGTTCCCCTGGCCACTGTGAGCTATGGCGGAGATAAAGGGGATTGGAGAGCTGGAGGAGACTCCCTGCTAGGCCGAAACAGCGTGAGCACTGGGCTCAGGTCAGCGGTGGAGGCCAGAGAGCAAAGAGGGGTCCCGAAGACTGAGCTACATTAAAAATAAAGATGGCAAAAGGGGGTCTTTGGTTCACTTTGGTTCACTTGGGACATCTGTGAGGGTCTATGGAGCAAATAAATCACAAAAAAATTGCAACCTTTATTTCATAGAATCTAACAAGCTGTTTTTGTAACTGTGCCTTTAAGGAAGACAAATGGTGTCTGTTCTGATTGGCTGCCCTTTAATGTACCTTACTGAAAAGTAGTCTAAAAGAGGTCTTAGCATTTCACTGTGAACGGGCAGGGCTTATCTACTGTGAACTTAATAAGTGGATTTATTTTTGTGATGTCACAAAATTATAGGTGCTATCTAACAATGTTTACATCATACATCAATATTTTTCATTTAAAAATGTTAGAAAAACATTTTTTTATGAGATCAGCTCATAAAACTTTCTCGGCTCATTAAAGGTTCTATCCTCCTGAGACCTGGCAATTCATTTTTGCCCACTGTAGTGGACAAAAGTCTGAGACCTATACATCAAGAACCATTTACGCAATCTGTCCGAATGAAGAAGACATCCTGGACATTCCAGTAAGACCTCAATTGTCAGGTGTGTCCACAAGAGCACAGGGACTTTTTTTTTTTTGAATGCCAGCCTTCGCAGCTTTCACATTTTATGGCAACAAGACAAGCATATGAGCATTGCAGATATATTATGTTTCTGTTGCTAATAATCAAATTGTTTCTTGAAAATAAGATTATTTACAGTAATTCCAACCAGCTTTTATTCAATGTCCTCTGTGGTGGACAACAGGACTTACCGGATCCCATTTATTACCTGATTTCCAAACCTTGGAAGCACAGGGCTGAATGAGGCCGAAAGGATTTTACTCAAGAGTTGTAGATGGGAAGTCAGACTTTTATATATATATATATATATATACACACACCAATATATATAAGTGTTGACTATACCAATTACAGATTATTGTAAGAACTGTATGGACTGTATGTCCTAGGAACCTTCATTCATAAAAACACCCTCCAGAAGCCATCCCAGCAACATGAAAGTTCTCACTCCCTCTGTCACAACTCACTGATATGCTGAGCACCTCAGAACACTTTGCAAAAGTAAGCTAATGTGCTAATGTGTAAGAAATAAGCCATTAAGACTGTGGTAATCACAGAGCTCTCAAGGACGAATGAGAACAGAGGGAAAGTCATGGGACAGAAAGTCAAACCAAGGTTCCTGCGATGACATCACAGCTTCTCTTTTCTCAATCCAGGGTTTTATTATGCAAGGATCCTTTTTCATTCTCTGCATTAACGAGGGCGAATCTTCTTACGAGCGAGTGTCTCCTCTCCAGCAAATTGACTCATCTAATAGTACTAAAACCTTCCCTATTACAAGAAACGGCTTTTAATCTTCCCAATCAAACAGTGTATAAATCCTTCAGCGCTTAGTGACTGTCCCCTGTGGCTGGAGGGGGTCAGTGGCCCGAATTAGCACAACCAGGCCCATATCACTCACATAAACACAGAGGAACACAGTCTTTGTAACACACACACACATACAGTAAGGAAAACTAGCCTGATGAAGACAACACTATCCGCCTCATAGCTCTGTGTACTTCTTATTCCACATGTACTGACATGCCTGTTGTAAGGGTGACCAAAATGGCAAAAAATTATGATACTTAATTAGCATGACGATGAAGGAAAAAAAATCACTTAAAAATGGCTAAAAAATTTATTAATCAAAAACAGACAACAGCACAATGCAATCACATCTACTCGGGTACCCTAATCCAGTGGTTCCCAATCCTGGTCCCGGAGGACCACCTGCCCTGCACATTTAAGTGGTCTCCAGCTTCAACTCAGGAAGAACTCAGCAATTAGTTGATTAGTGCTATCAGGTGTGGTAGGAGGCAGGAAAAACACTAAAATATGCAGGGCAGGTGGGCCTCCAGGACCAGGGTTGGGAACCACTGCTCTAATCAGTTACTAAGAAGTTTGTGCAGTTATTGTACACTGTAGGGGTGGGCAACGGGGTTCAGAGATTTGCCTGCTCTAACAGACCAACTAAAATTTGTCAGATGAGTTGGATCAGGTGTGCTCGACCAGGAAAGCAAAAAACTGTGTAGGAATTTGGCCCTTTGGCCTTTTAGGAACTGCTGATTCACCTCTGCTGTGCGGCCTGACTGATATATAGGTTGGCTATAGTATCGGTCGATATTGACAACCTGCGGTTTTCTTGGCATCAGCAAAAATACTGTCATTAGTGACTTCTTTAGCAGGTGGGTTGGTTGTTGTTGGTTGCTGTGGTAGGTTGTGCCACTAGGGAACCCATTATTAGTCAGACCCTATATGATAGCAACAGACAGCTGAACATCTAAAACTACTGATTTTACCATATAAAAATATAAATGTTAAATGTCAGATATAGTTATAGTTCAGAATCAGAGTTTTTAATCCCACAAAATTGGCAAAATTGAACCTTATTTGCTGGTTGTTGGTGTTTACCATCTTCTTATACTTAGCCTAAATCTCTTTTATGACACTGATCAGTGTTCTAATAGTAATCAATGTATCGCCCACCTCTACTTGCTAGGCTTCCAATACCTATTAATCTAGGGAAGCATTCATCTTCCAAAACATCATAAAACATTATTAACAAACAGGAAGTCAAGCTGCCATAAAATCAGTGTTATGAGTGCCTTGGCAGCAGGAAGCGAGGCCAGTGAAATGGTCCTGTCCTTGCACAGCACTGGAGGAGGACTGAGGACACCCGCCAGAGGGCAGGAGAAATAGTTTCAGGATTTATGGCTCCCATTCCCAAAGTGAATCAGCATTAAATCAATGGACAGACTAACGAAGCAACAGCACAAAAGTTGCACAGCCAATCTCCACCATGACTCATGTTCCTCAGAACACCACGTAGGGCTTCACCTCTCGGCTCCTGGGGACCCGTTTCCATGCTGTTCTGAAAACGCTCAGAAAGTCTATTTTAATTGAGTTTCAAGAGCTTCTGAAAGTGAAACGCTTGATCATCTCTTGCACATGGCTTTGTCTCTGCTCCTAGAACATTCATGGCTTCACACAGAGGCCTGTAAGAAAAGTGAGACAGGTTCATGAAGACTCAACTTCGTCTCCTGTTTTTAAGGATGCAAAATATGAAGGATGGGATAGTGTAAGAAATATTTTTTCATTTTCTTGGCCTAAAAATAGACATACATGCCAATTCAGCATGAGAACAGGGTCAGGTCTGACTGATTAAAAGGCCCGACCATTCATCAGTGCTGATTACAGCTGTCGGCTCCTCCCTCGCCGGTAGCTCATTTTCCTACAGATAAAGCGCTTGTCGAAAGGTCGCAATCAATCTTTATTATCTTATCATGCCTTCTTGTTTGCTGGAAATGAATAAGGCTTGTTTATTTTCCTCTGGGAACGTGGTGTAAAGTGGCTTTTAGGTTAATGAGGTGACACCACCTTTTACCCAACATGCAGCGCGGCGTAATTGAGCAATCATGACGCCTCGCTACCCGACGCGAAAGCAGGCACCTTGTTCCTCTCCGCAGCTGGAACTTTCCACTGCTGAGTGACATCATTACCCATCCAGCCAATAAACTGTCTACAGGGAGAGGAGGACAGGGTGGCCCTGAGGAGCAAGTCCTTGGAGATGGAGGTACCCTCTGGAGCACATGGGCCAAACTCTCGACAGAGGTCACCTCAAAAGCAATCGCTTTAAGTGCTCTCACTGACAATCAGGGAGGAGGAGATTAAATCAGAGCTCCAGCCTTAGTCACTGGATGGAAGTCAGAATACTAATCAGGCACAGTCAGCTCCTCCTTGCCTGTCTCTGTCAGGCTTCAACAGCGAGAGTTGGGGTCTTCAGAACAACCACTTTTGGCTCCTCAAAGAACCTTTCAGTGGATATTTCTTAAAGGTCGGCTTGTGCAAATGAGGTGTGCGAGTGTGAGGAGCATTGCCAAAGTTCAACGAACCCCCAAGTAAAGCAAGGAACCTAAAGTCCTACAATTAAGATTACTAATTGGCTACTGACTTGGATTTGTGGTTCTAAGGAAGAACCAGAATGGCTATGTGCTTTAAAAAAAGCTGTCACAAAGGGTTCCTTTCGACCGATGCCACAGAAGAACCACTGGAGAGATTGGAGAATGAAGAACCTTTTAAATGTGTAAAGAGCCTTCGGATAATGTAAAGGTTCAATTTTAGGGTTCTTCCTAGGGTTCTTCACACTAGCACCCTCCATCCCTTCGGTATTTTTAATTTTTTCTACACCATTTGATCTTCCTTTAGAGACCCTGAAACAGGGTTATTACGTTTTTATGGCTGATGAAGTCCTAGTGCTTCATTACTGTGATGGACCAGTGAACCAGGCCACCTTTCCTGGGATGAACTGCTTTTTGTGTCATATTACAGTAGGGGTCACACTCCTGGAGGTCAGCGGTACACAATGCCGCATCTGCAAATGCTGCAGCATTTCTATGTCTTCCTCAGATCTCTCTCTCTCTCTCTCTCTCTCTCTCTCTCTCTCTCTCTCTCTCTCTTCATTATCATTCTTTCTCATTATTGGGAAAGCACTCAGCAGAGGTAGCAGAGATACATCTTGAGCAACGGCAGCACATCCATTATAGTGAAGCTTTCCGAATAAAGCGAATGCTCAAGATGCACTGAGGCGCTGTCATTTCAGGTATTGCGAAGAGTAATAGCCAGGTGACTTGTATGCCTGCTGGGATGCCAAATGTTCTATGAATTGCAGCATTAGGGAGTAACGGGAGAGTAAGCCGGCTTGAAATGATAGATATTCAGGACAAAAAAAAAAGCAATGGCCACTGCAGTGTGAATGGTTATTAGCCCAACCCCCAAGGTCCTGGACATCCTATTTTGCTGCAATCAAGTCATGGTGTCGATCTCCAAAGTTTATTTGATGGGCCAAACAGTGTTGAGATGTCATGCCATGTCATGTTCCCAGTTAAGATGGGAAACTGGACTTCTAGGCAGCTTTTTTATAGCTTACACTTAAAGCAGCATTATGTAATGCAAGTATTTCTTGCTCCTGGGCTCCCCCTACAGTCAGGAAGTGGAATTTGTGCTTTGAGGCGGCACTAAACGCGCTTCACACATACATTTCTGGACAAGCTGAGAGATACAGAACTGACACTGAAAGTGAGAGAGGCTGTTCGACAAGAGCAATGTCATGCCAGCTTCACGGTGCCAGTTACATTACATGTCCAAATGTTTGTGGACATCCCTTCTAATGAATGCATTCCGCTACTTTAGGTTGAACCCATTACTGATATACATGTGCAAGCACACATATACACAACGTGTCTAGTCCCTGTAGAGAAGCATTACCAATATGTATGACTCTCTGGATCAGATAAACATGAACCTATTGGCATCATGCCCATAGTATGTGAGATAGATGGGTACAAAGCCCCCAGCGTTGGAATGATCTGGAATGATGGATGGTGCTTTATCAGGTATGTTGAGGACTGAGGTGGGTGGTGATCATCCAACATTCTGACCTTACTAATGCTCATCTCACTGACCTCACAGCAGTGTCCTGGACAGTAGACACAGTTACTCCATCACAAGCAGGACAAGCTCTTTTTAATACCCTTGATTTCGGGGAAAAAATTTGAACGCACAGATGCTCCAATACCGTGGAGTATAGTGGTGGCTCACTGGTTAGAGCATCAGGTTATTAATGACAGGGTTGTGGGTTCAATACCTGGGCTCAGCAAGCTGCCATTATTGGGCAATCTCCGCTCCCCAGGAGCTGCAGCAATGGCTGCCCACCGCTCCGGGCATGTGTGCTCACTGTCACTGTATGAGTTTGGCTTTCCTGTATGTGTGTGTTCACTGCATGGACGGGTTAAAGGCCGAGGCCACATTCCATCTGTGTCCAGCACAAATGGTGAACATGGTTATCTTGTATTGTCTAGTGCAGTTAGCAGCATGCAGAGCTCTAAATAGCAAAAATAGAGATGCTATTCTCTCTATTACAGGTCAGTGAAGCATCATAATGATGCTTAAGCTGTTATATTAAGGTATTACAATGCTACATAATGCTGCTTTAAGTGAGCTTTATCAAATAGTTTGTTAATAATTGGAGAATTAGAGGACTAATCAAGGGAGGTAGGGCCAGAATGTATTGTATTGAGTTTACTCAAATGCCTCAGAAAATTGCATCTACACATCTGAGTCACCCTCATTTCATTCTGTTACCACTCTGTTCTAATGTCCCCTACACAAATAATTTAGCTAGGGAAACTGAAATGTATGGCCTGCATTCCAAAATGAACTCATTGAAATGGCTTTAATAGCGCTGAGCTCGCTATATTTCTCCATTACGCTCATCCTCTTATAACGCGGACCAAATGAATCAATCAGTGCAGCTATTAATTAGAACGAAAGAGGACAAAAAAAAAAAAAAAAAAACGAAAATGGCATGACAGGAAATTACATTACTGCTGAACAGTTTAAAGGCTGTGCAACAGATAATGATGATTTTAACGACGAGCCCATTTTGTGGATATGAATAAACAGAGAAGCTTCCCCCTCACTGATTATAATTGCCTGCCACAATGTCTATTCAAATGAGCTTGAATGAGAAAATGTAATTGTCACAGGCAGTCGACTGATGGCAGTCGTGTGAGGTTGGCTTCACTACTGTGATGAATGCAGTGTTTCACCCCGCTTGCACTTCATCTGAGTCAGCCTGTGTGTGTGTTTTTGTGTTTGTGCGTGAGCTTGCGATTTCCACTCCCTGCACCATAACAAGTGCGAGGAGCAGGTGTGCCACCACGGGCTGACTTGGCAAGCTGAGTGGCAAGCATTGAAGTAAAAAAGGCACGTGGAGTGGGGCAGCAGCTCAAGCAGGACAGTACAAACATAAAATATGGGCACTGCCATCCAGAACCTGAGCACAGAGCATGATTCAGCACTCCCAGAGTCTCTTACAGCTTACTAAGCCCAGGTGGCCACATGACCTATTCTTCAGTGAAGTGAGCGATTTAAAAGACGCTCTTCTTTTCTTCTCAAATGGACGTCCACCAACACTCTGCTGCAACACTCTAACAACACTCTGTTGTTCCCCTACCTCAAATGTAGTTAATCAGCCAAAACAAACCTGCTGTCCGATGTTCAATTCTCTAGCTTGGCTCTGGATCTACAAAGCTTGTAAAGTTAACAAACAGTGGAAGCTTACACCTCACCAATTAGCGCTGTGCAAGCTCCGTGGATAGCTATGGTATTACCAGGGTTCTAACTTGAAGTAGGGCCAGCGCTTAGACACTCACACCACCCAGGGGCTCGATACTACATACTGCTGTCTAATTCAATCCATTTCTGTTGGTACATTGGCCACTGCACACTTGCCTATACTGAAACTGATTAAATTGGGCAAAAGCATGTAAGGGTACAGGGCTGCAGGGTGGTGGGCCTATCATAGCTATCCACAGCTGGGCGTCAAAGACAGTATAACCAGCCTAGCCCCCTCTGGATGGGTAGAAGGGCTTTCCTTCCTCTCCCGTCACGTATGTTAGCCAACATCTTTTAGCTTACGTAAGCCATGTGTTGGGGTGTTTTAGTAGTAGGTTAAGAAGATGCACTGGCTTCATGTGCTAGCACTGCCTATCCTTCACTGCTGTGTGATTTAGGGAGACCTGGCTCTTGAGTGAAATCAGACATGACCAACTGGGTTAACCCCCAACAAAGGTCTCATTTGAGGTTCGAAATTGAGTTTGAAATATGTTATAAGCTATAATACCACGTTGGCCTGTTTAGCCTTGCAGCTTCAGCATGTCCCAACTCATTTCCACATAGGAAAACTGGCAAAATTGGATGAAGCACCATTGATTTGAAACATACTTCATTAAAGCTGCTCCTGATGGCTTGTACAAACACTTTGATCCAGGAGCAAATGATTCATAGATTTCTCCCAGTGCTGAAGCCCTGTACTCGATAAACATCTGTACAGGGCAAGAACAAGAAACACTGCATCTGCATAAGGAACAAAGAACAAACTCCCCAAGCAGGACGTGAGAGGAGCACCGAAATGGAATGAATTAGCAGTAAACAGCCTGGGACAAAAGCACCTAAACAAGTTCTTTCATGTGGAGAAGAATAGCAAACAGTGGCTAAAAGAGCAAAGGCCTCTCAGGAGCACTCATGCACCGGGTCATCAGAATACTGAGCTCTCACATCCATTCACACCGACATTAAGTGCATAAATCTGAATACCATGCACAGATGCAGAATTGTCCATGTGTTCAGGATAATAAAAGCTCTCGCTCTTATGAGATCATTTATTACAGATTCGATTAGAAATTATCCAATTGAACATGAAATTGTTCTTAATTAGATGGAATCCTGGAACAAAACTGGGAACATGTCAGACACATGAAGCAACAAGAACACCTGTTCTAAGGGAGGATGAGGGTGAGAGGCCTGTCTCCTGCAGCCCAAGAGCTTGAAAGGGAAATCAGGGTTTGAAATGGGGAGCTACGAGAAGACAAAAGAAGCCCTCGGAAAGGTCTGGATCTAAACAGAAAAGTATTGGGACACTTACACATCACACCTACAAGAGCTTGCATGACATCCCATTCTAAATACATAGGCATCAATATGGAGCTGCTTCCCCCCCACTTCTGCAGCACCAACATTGGGTCTGGAACACTGCAGTTACTGAGGTGGCAGAGCATTGTAGACTTTTATGCACTATGCTCTAAGCTCAGGACTTGGCAACCCCGTTCTGTAACTTTACATGGTCTCCTCCTTCGTGGCCGAGTTGTTGGGGTTCCTAAATGATTCCACTGATCAATAAAACCACTCACAGCTGGTGGTGGAATATCTAGAAAGGGAAGAAATTCCATGAACTTGTTGACCTGTTGCAATGGCAGCATCCCATTTAGGAACTTTCACTAATGTGTGCAAAGGCAGACTGCAGGGCTAGGTGCATGATTGTATACACTTGTGCCAATGGGACTGAATGAAACACATGAATTGAATGATTAAGAGGTGTGTCCCAATACTTTTGTCTTTTATATACTAATGTATTTTACTTCACAATACAGAAATATACAGTAAAACGTATTTGTGTTATCCAAAAAAAAAAAGCCTTATTTACTAATTATTTATTTGGGTGCCGGAACACATCCGCAGTACTACAGTTGGGCCAGTTTTGGCCTAAATTCCAACATTTTCTACAGTAGGTTACATGTGGGCCAAATATGACAAAGCGTAATGTGATTACTACAGTAGAGTTATGTTGGGCCAGTTGTACACTGGACCAACTGGCATTGTTGTAATTGACCCGTATTTGCCTACTTGGCTGAGAATTGTCTGGCCTCTGGGAGGCAAATGAACTAGGCTTGTTCGACTCACTTAAATACTTTGAATGAACCATTGACTTCCTCACACTTAATGAGCAGGCAGTTAGGAGTGTTGTGCCACTCTCACTCTAGAGCTGTGAAATCTCTTCTTTCCTGGACACATATATGCACATGGCTTCTACACAGCTCTAGAGTGGCGCAACTGTCTAACTGCCATCTTGGAATTTGAATCCCATCAGCACCATAGCCCTCCATAAGTCTAAGAATAGGACGGGAATTAAAACATGTATCTAATGATATCATCTCAATCTCACCTTTGCACTTCTGGATGAAAATGCATTAAGATTTTTGAATAAATAGCTTAAGAGGGACTGTTTCAATTCTTGTGTTCTCACTGTAAAGCTGTCCAACTTTCCACTATGCTGTACTAAGCCCACACTCTAACTCCAACTCCAGCCAGATGTCCAAATGGAAATATATTGAAATATCATTCTCCTGCTCCCTCTCAGCACAAATACAGTAAGTATTGATCAGGAATAGCAGAAGCAGCTTATCCTCAATGCCACAATATCACTCTCAGGAGCCTGGATGATGTCAGAGTGCTATCCCTCGAAAAACAATCCGATCCATTACTCCTGCACAACCCACCTTTTATTTAAAAGCACTGCTAATTTAATTAATAGTGGGCCTGAATAGGTGGGGGTGGCCAGGCTGAGAGGGAGAGAGAAAGTAAGAGGGTGAGAGAGAGATACAGAGGGGGTGAAAGAGAGACAGAGGGTGCTCTCCTGCTGTGCGTGGTCAGCTTGCCCCAGAGTTTTGGGCTCTTCTCCAGCCCCCTGTTTGTCAGGCTCACCCTGGGCGAACAATGGCCACCTATGTTTCCATAGGGACTGGGCCTTCTGGGAAAACTTGATGGTCCCAACCCAGAGTGGCACACAATCAGCCACACAGACAGACCTTCTACAGCCCCTAAACAGCATAGCAGCCATGCTGAACTTCACAGAGGAACTAGCTAAACACAGCGAGTTGGAGCAGCAGCTTGCAAAGTGCAGCTATTGGGGAAGCCGGGGGAAAAAAAGCAAGCCTTTTTTACAAGGTAAGAAAAATGTTCATGCACAGAGAAGCCCACCAATTATTCTGTTGCGAAACTGCAAATTGTTCTAATCCCGGTGTCAAACAGATGCGCTATGAGCCGTTCTTTATAGCCTGGCAGAGTTCTGACACAAAGCAGAGTGAAATCAGAGACCCCTCGTCTCGTAACAGCAGCAGGAATTGAAGAAAAAGTGGCAGACATCTGGTTTATCCATTCCGAGAGTTGGATTGCAGAGACAGGAGTGTACACAGAGGCACAGAGCAAGTATGATGCAACGTGCAAACCTGGAGAGTGTGTGTGGGAAGAGGGAGGATGTTCAGAAACAGGCAGAGACCAAGAGAGAGCATCAGAACAAAAGAGCAAGAGTTAATGCTAATACTGTATCCCATGAGTTACAGAGGGCAGTGTGCGCAAATCCTCTTCAGAAAATACACTACTTCTCCCAGAACATGTCTGACCATAGGGACTGTGTTCTTTACTTGTGTCTTCTCTAAACGGTACAGTGATGTGCTTTACCACAAAGCTCTATTCCGGTCTCATCTGACCACAGGACGTTCCCCTCAAAGGGACTATGGCTTCCTCAGGTAAGCACTGGCTTTTTTATCTCTGTGTGTCAACAGTGGGGTCCTCCTGGATCTCCTACCATGGTGCCCCACTTTATCCTAGCAACAGTAGGGGCAGTGGTGGCTCAGCGCTTAGAGCATCAGGCCATCGATGATGGGTTGTCAGTTCGATACCCGGTCTCAGCTCTGCAGGATGCTACTGAGCAAGGTCCCTGTCTATTCTCTTGGCCCACACCTCCAGGCAAGTGTGCTGCATCAAGCACAGACATCAAGCCTGATTTAATCGCCAGCACATGTTGCTGTTGCCACAAATACAATTAAATCTTCACATGATTGAAATCTGTATTTCTGTATTTCTTACAGCTTTGAAAAAGTGCTAATATATTTTCTTTCTTTTTTCTATTGTTTCGATGCAAACAAAAGAAATAAACAAGCAAACGGCAAAGCATTTGTAACTGCAACTCATTGGTGCCGTGTCTAAAAAAGGGGGTGCAGGGCTGGCAATATTTTTTATCACACCAACACAGTTATCGTCAAAACAAATTAGCTTGGAACGATTTACACATTTGATTGACAATCAAATAATTCAACATATGACACTTTTGAGTGTAATAAAGCAAAAGTGCCAGTTCTCACACAACAGGCCTATTAAATATGAGCACAGGAACGCTATAGCTCTAAGCTATGGATTCTTTCCCCCCTCAGTAAGGCAAACAGCGCTCAGCTCCACACCGAGGAATGCAAAGCAGGTTAACACAGGACCGCGCGGGACATGTTTGCACAGGTCCCGAACCCTCTACACGCCTGTCCCACACAAACACAGGCTCAGGCTCAGCTGACAGGCATTTTGTCTTTGAGTATGCCCTTCGCACAGCTTTGATATAATTGCAGACCACCTTGTGCTGAGCAGTTGAAGGCTGGGAAGGGGGGGGAAAGAGGGAAAGGAAGAAAGGAACGACAGACAGAAAAGACAGCTATGGTACTGAAAGCCAAGCGTGAGAGGCGGGGCTTGGAAGCCACAAGTCTGGCTTTTTGTAGATGCTGGCTGGGAAGCAGCGCAGCACAATATACTGTTTGTTAATGGTTATCACAATATGAACATTTGTCAAGTCGAGTCAAGTCAAGTGAAGTTTATTTGCCAATTGCACAAAATGGCAGGACATTCAACCACTGAAATGCTTGTGGTGAGGCTCAGGTAATTTCTCTACATATATAATAACACTAATTATTTAAACACACAAAACCAAAAAGTCTTATAAAACTATACTGTATCTAATATGTATCAGACGTAAAACAACAGTTAAGTGTTAGAAAGCAAGAGAAAGGATGACACCTGAGCTGCAGCGATGAACTGCAGGTCAGAATATGAAAGTGTGCAATGCTGTGATGGGAGCATCTTGACCAATCACGGTTCCAGAGTGCTTCTGTGAAGGCTAATCTTTGCCCACTGCTTGGCCAATGTATTTTAATATAGTGTAAAGTGTATCACAACTGTAACGTATCAATTAGAGGCCCCGCGGATTCGATATCCGGGGCCATATACCTGCATGTAAGGGTGTGCACATCTATAACCAATAAGGTCACAATATATAATAAAAGCAGAAGAACAGCAAATGATTCATTATCCAATAATTTGTTAATGCCTGCTAATAATTATGTAACAGTAAGTTAAAAGTTTTTCAGATGATCAGTATCAGCCCCCAAAACACTGATCAGTCGAACGTCTGACACAGTGTACAGAACAACTGCCAGATTTAGATTATGTTCAAAGGTGGAAAACAGCAAACAAGGAGATACAAGGTTTGTAGTGTGTTCTAGAGCTAGCATTTATGTGCCCTGTAATTATGTTACCATAAATATTTATGAAAGTGAAATTATTACTATTAGATTTGCAGCTCTACATTTACAGAGCGACTTGCAAGGTTACTCGTATTACAGAGGCAGGCCAATGTAGTGTTAGGAGTCTTACCCAAGGACTCTTATTGGTGTAGCGCAGCACAGTCACCCAGACCGGGAATCGAACCCCAGTCTCCCACATGATGTGGAAGCTCAGGGGCAGATAGTGGAGTTATCTGTTGCGCCACATCAACCACACCAGCTCTACTGACATGTGGCATATGGCCACTTTCTGCTGATGTTGGCCCAATTCTTCGGGACAATCGGTGCAGTCCTGTTAAACCACCTAGCCTGAAACCGGCTGCAATGTGATGGGTATAGTGTGGTATAGTGATTATGTAATTTGAGAATGTGGACCTATCATGTTAAAAAAATAAGTGCTTCAATTAAAAACAGCTCAAAGTTGATTTTAAGGAAGGAATCTCCAGTAGCGGTGTAATCAGAATACTAGTATTACACCCAGCCCTCATGGAAAAACTGGGAAAAGAACACTGTGTTAGTAACATGACTGTGTTTGCTGTAGTCATGCCAGCAGCAGATGCAGCTATCTGTAAATGACCATCATCAGCTAATGTGTATTACACACATACACACATAACAACATATGCTCAGTGAGCAAGCACACACTAAACAAAACACACTAGGATGGCAGTGTGATTGCAAAGCCACATACACAAATAGTGCGTGTGCTCACCTGCAGTGTGGTTTCCCTCTCTCATGCAAATTGGAAGCAGGCATACTCACTCAGTGTGTCACCTATAGAACGCCCCAGCAGATATTTTTTCACCCCGTGCAAACACCCTCTAAAATGTCAGGATGAATCTGAGGCTTAGGCACTCACTTTACTAACACATCAGGCTTACGAATAAACCGGATTAAGCAGAAGGAGCACTGAGTGTTCCGGCAAATGACAAAGGACCTAAAAGACGAGCCGTACTGTGGAATCAATTGACTGCAGGTACATCATGTCAAAAAGGAGGGAAAAAAGCAAACAAGTCCTAATTCTTGTTGCCCTGACACAGCCTTCCAGTCCTCTGGGATCTGTAGATGGAAAAACCATCTACACAGAAGAAGGAAAAAAAGTGTGACACCTTTTCCCATGCTGGTGGTGAATGGGCAGCAGGGGCCTATGGGTAGAAACAGGATCGCTGGAATTCCTCTCTTAGACGGCACGTCCCTAATCTCATTATCTGACAGAGTATGAAATCTGCATTCCTGCCGCCCCCACCCCACCCCCCCACCCCCCCTCCTACACACACACACCTCCACTCCCGAGCTCCCTTGTTCCCTAGATTTGTACCCTGTGCTCCCTTTCCCTATCGCCAATATCTTTATAAGTGAGGGTTATAAGAGAACAGAAATACTCGTACATTTTATCCCAGGTCATTCTGGACACTTGCTACTTCTGGACAGGGTTGCTATGTATCATCACTGTCCTGCCGTATCTCCAAACCTTGTATCTCCAATAGTTTGCTGTTTTTCACTTTCTGGCATGATTCGAACCTGGCAGTTGTTCTTTACATTGTGTCAAAGTTTCATGATGAATGGGCCAATAGAAATGCTCCAAAGTTACCTGGAATAAAATATTTTTACATTGACTTTCATTGAAAGCAAAAAAGTTATTTCCTTCTCCTGAAAAGTTATAAGATTTTCTGTGACAGTGATTATATATATACACTACATACTAACTATATATATATATATATATATATATATATATATATATATATATATATATTTTAGGGCTGCAATCATTTATAGACATAATCAATAACATTGATATGAAGGCCTTTCATAGTGATAAATTATACCACAGAGCATTACACTAAGCACACTGTGAATATTGCCAGTACTTAAAGGACACTTTAAGGAAGAGTTTCATTACAGAGCGAACATTAGCAGTCCAGTTTAGCTGGGTCTACAGTAGGGCTGTGTGTAAAACGCTAAATCATACTGATGTTACTGGCCACCTGTAAAATAAAAATACATTAAAAAAAGTTGATGAAAAGTAATGAGTCCAGTTGTCAATTATTTGTGTGTGAGGTGGATTAATGGAAACCTGCTAATTGAGCAACACTGAGGTCTGGTTTGGCCATTATGCTGTGCCTTTGAAGACTTTGACATCAAAATGTGTAAGATGTTGGACCCCTGCTAGGCTGGCCTGATTTTCTTACCTTTTGATGCTTACAAACAGGACCTGACATACTAAAACCTTACTAAATCTATGGACAGAACAGTTGCATTTCTAAAACTACATATAAAAACTCAGATTTCTTTAGATTATTAAATATTTGTAAATGTTTACTGTGGACAGGTACTTTTGGTAAATATGATTTAGAAGACAGGGTAAGTGGTAGGGTAAATGTTTGAGAGAGCACCGCATAAAGGGACATACAAATATGTGTGTATCACTCTTTTCTCAGTCAGCCAGGTACATAAGCAGTGCCAAATGGATACCTTTTAGACCCACAACAACAAGACAGACTATCTACGCTCTCCCATGACCGCCATGCCAAGTATAATCACCTCTCATTTTAGATTTTAGATTGTTAGAGGAATACGTAAGGAAAGGGGTCAGACTGACCACGAAATGATTTCGCAAGACTGTGAAAAAGCACAGAGTCTTCAGGAGAAAGAGAAATTTCAGTAATTCACATGAGCACCAGGACCACAACTGATGCACTGATGCACTGTCAGTGTGAAACTACACGTCAAAAATCAATCCGTATGAACGTCAGCTAAAGGTACAGGGTGCACATTTACCCATTTAATAGATCTATCAGGTGTTAGATTGCATTATTAGTAAAAAAAAAAAAGTTGTTTCTGATGAGGTCATACAGGGCAAAGTAAATGTAGATATGAGCTTCTCCTAATTCCTAAAGAAAATAATTTTATATAGTTATTTATTTATATATTTATGTATTTATTTATTTATTTATGTGTAAAACATTTTTCTTCCCAGTCCATACAGTACATGTCAATTAAACCGCCTGTTTTGAAAGGATTGTTTTTGTGATGTCACAAGAACCAACACATTTACATTTGCACAATATGGACAAATGTATTGGGACACCTGCTCATACCATTGCTTCTTTTAAAACCAAGGCTGTTAAAAATAGTTAATCCTGATTTTGTTAGAGTAACTGTCTCTCCTGTTTTTTTTTGGAACATAGCTATGATGTCAGTGAGACAAGAGCGCAAGTGAGTGAACTGGGATGCTGGACGATCACCCCCCCAGCTCACTCCCAATTCATCCCAAAAGTATTGGATGGGGCACCGTCATTGCAGAGAACACAGTTCCTTTGCTCCACAGCTCAATACTGGGGAGCCTATGATTAGTAGATGATTAGGTGATGATTAGATGATTAGGCCACTGAGCTGATTTCAGCACTGAAGACCTGTTGTGTGTTAAGTGTGATTCTGGATAAACCATTTGAAATCCAAGCCTGACCTCTCTGCATGGTTTCTTCCACTTCCAGGCAGTGCCAGTGCGGGTAGCATGGATCTAAAAGGATCTACTAAGAACTAGCCACACCACGACTACCAGGTGCACTTTCCCATGCTCCTCTCTTTAATAGGTCTGGGAATATCAACAGTTAAACGTTCTCCAAAGCAGCAGAGGCATAAAAATCCTATTAACTAATACAAAGCTGGCAGCATTTGGCCCTGACACTGTAGCACTCTGCGTTTTAATGAAGTGGCCTGTTAGTGCTGAGTTAGCGCTGAGACTGAGAAAAAAAGCTGACCGGAAAAAAAATCACAGGAAAAAACTGCACATAAGAACTCTCCTCTAAAGAACTTACAAAGGCAAATATGCGTGTCCAGTTGATATTGCTCCAGCGAGAGAGCACGGGAAGACACTGGTAAATCAGGCAGGGAGACAGGGAGGATGATCGCCGAGGATATTAACATTCAGCTAGGCTTGAGGCTCTTCATTATGCTCCATTATGAGCAGGCTGCAGCAGCAGGCTTGGCCCTTTGCCGGGCCGCTCGGGGAACACATTCAGCACTGGGCTAGGACAAGCACCCACTCCCAGAGGACAGGGCCCAATAAAAGGCCCATTTAGCCCAGGCTGAGAGGTGCTGGAGAGGGTGAGGAGGGAGGATTACAGG